>NC_041214.2:39695914-39720946 GCF_002837175.3 Physeter macrocephalus
TTTTTTTTTGATTTGTTATTGTCTGGCTTGAGTATCAGGGTCATGTTAACCCATGCAATACTCAGGGCAGC
The DNA here is from genome assembly GCF_002837175.3 of Physeter macrocephalus. NCBI lineage: Eukaryota > Metazoa > Chordata > Mammalia > Artiodactyla > Physeteridae > Physeter > Physeter macrocephalus. Next base: position 39,695,986 of record NC_041214.2, read on the forward strand.
CCCTCCCTCTCCCCCCAGTTAATGGTCCTGTCCAAAATGTCAGGAGTCCTGAATTCGAGAAAGCTTGTGCTCAACTCATAAAATAAGCTGAGTGGCTTTCTATTTTTTTCCTAAGTTCCTGAATAGTTTATATAACATAACATTTAACCTATTCTTTGAAAATTTGGTATAATTCACCTAAAATGACCTGAGCCTGGTGCCTTTTAAAAGGCTAGGTCTTTGACTAACTTTTCAATTTTTTCTAGGATGTGGATCTCAGTGGTTTTCTTCTTCTTGAGCTAATTATAATAATTATATTTTCCTGGAAAATTGGCTATTTTGTTTATTTCTAATTTATTCATATTAAATTGATTACATTTTTCTGAATTTTAAAAATAATAGTTCTATTCTTTGTCTTTTTAAAATTCATTTTGCCACAGATTTGTTTCATTTGTCCTTGAAAATTAGCAGATTTTGGTTTTATTGATCAACTCGACAATTTTTGTTTATTTTCTTTGAATTTTGATTTCTCATTCATCTCTCTCTTCTTATATATTTATTAACTGCTCTTTTCTATATGTTTTGTTTCTCTTTTTTCTAGTTTTTTTGAATTGAAAACTTAGGCCACTTAATTTTTTTTTTTAATCAAAGTATAGTTGATTTACAATGTTGTGTTAGTTTCTGGTGTACAGCAAAGTGATTCATATATATGTGAGATATATATATATATATATCCCTTTTTCAGATTCTTTTTTATTATCATTTATTACACAATATTGAATATAGTTCCCTGTGCTATACAGTAATCCTTGTTGTTTATCTGTTTTATATATAGTAGTGTGTATCTGTTAATCCCAAACTCCTAATTTATCCCTCCCACCTTTCCCCTTTGGTAACCATAAATTTGTTTTCTATGTCTGTGGGTATGCTTCTGTTTTGTACATAAGTTCATTTGTATTTTTTTTTAGATTCCACATATAAGTGGATATCATATGATATTTGTCTTTGTCTGGCTTACTTCACTTAGTATGATAATCTCTAGGTCCATCCATGTTGCTGCAAATGGCATTATTTCATACTTTTTTATGGCTGAGTAATATTCCAGTGTGTGTGTGTGTATGTATCTTTTCAAATTAGAGTTTTCTCTGGATATATGCCCAGGAGTGGGATTGTATAAAGTGGTAACTCTATTTTTAGTTTTTTAAGGAACCTCGCTACTGTTCTCCATAGTAGCTGTACCAGTTTGCATTCCCACCAAGAGTGTAGGAGGGTTCCTTTTTCTCCACTCCCTCTCTAGTATTTATTGTTTGTAGACTTTTTGGTGATGGCCATTCTGACTGGTGTGGGGTGGTACCTCATTGTAGTTTTGATTTGCATTTCTTTAATAATTAGCTATGTTGAGCATCTTTTCATGTGACTATTTTGGCCACTTATTTTTTATTGTTCTTATTTTCTAAACAGGCAGTTAAGGCTGTAAGTTTTCCTAAGTGTATTTTTTCCAGCAGCTTAATGGTTTTATGGTTCATTTTTGAACAGCTACTTATTTCCGTTTTGATTTTTTTCTCTAACCTAAAAGTTTTTTGGAAATGTGTTTTAGAATTTCTACATGTATAGGATTCTTTTGGTTATATAAATCTGTCAGATTATTTGGCTTGGATGTTTTCTGGATTGAGAATGTTTTTGAGTGCTCATTTGTGGCCTAATTCAAGATCACTTCTGTGAATATAATAAAGACTAATGCTTGTAGAAGTTTATTCAGATGCTCTTATCTCTAGTTTTCTGTCCTTGATTTGATGATTTCTGAGAAAAGTATGTTAAAAGTCTTTCCATGATTACTGCTTTGTCAGTCAAATATATTGGTATTCAAAGTCATGAAAAATTTTGCAAAAAATAAAAAAAAAATTTATAAATATAAAGTTCAGCCCAGCCATGGTGCCTGTCTTATCCTAAGGAAGTGAAGAGTCACCTCCATAGATGGGGCTATATTTAACAGATGATAACAACCTAAGGACTTGATGTTGCAAAGATATGGTTCATTATTTTAAAACAAAGAACCTCTTCTAGCCACTCTTAGGAATCTCTGTAACCTCACAGAATACTCAGAGGTGTACTCAAATAAAATTTTCTGCATAATTTATAATAATGAAAAATCAGAAGTAAAAATCCAATAGTAACTGCTAAATAAATGAAGACATATGATGTGGGTTTTAAAAATCGTGTTCTTGGGCTTCCCTGGTGGTGCAGTGGTGAAGAATCCGCCTGCCAACGTGGGGGACACGGGTTTGGTCCCTGGTCTGGGAAGATACCACATTGCCGCAGAGCAACTAAGCCTGTGTGCCACAACTACTGAGCCTGCACTCTAGAGCCTGCAAGCCACAACTACGGAGCCCATGAGCCACAACTACTGAAGCCCGTGCACCTAGAGCCCATGCTCCGCAACAAGAGAAGCCACCGCAATGAGAAGCCCGCGCACTGCAATGAAGAGTAGCCCCTGCTCGCCGCAACTAGAGAAAGCCTGCGTGCAGCAACAAAGGACCAACACAGCCAAAAATAAATATAAATAAAATAAACAAATTTAGAAAAAAAATCATGTTCTTCAAAAGACTATTTAAAATTATGAGATTATGGGGGAGATTATTACTGTTAATTTAATAAATCAGCATATAAAATAGTATATGTTATTGCTTTTTGAGAAAAACAATGTATGTGCATTAGATATATGTATAGAATAAAAACAGTATCTCTTGAATGATGATACAATTTCATTTTATTCTTTATATTTGACTATTTTTTCAAATTTTTTACAATGATGATTTATCGAATAATAAAATGTATGCCTTTGGAAGCATCTCTCACCACATTATTTCTTTTGTCTTGAATGTATATAACCCAAAATCAGGTGAGTGCTAAAATTTAATATTGAAATATCTAATTATAAGGGCAGAAGTACATTAAATGATTACGGCAGATTTAATCTAAAATATACTCGATGAAGTTTAAAATAGTATCAAGTGGACAAAGTAGAAAGATGGATATATTTTGTGTTGGAGAGAACAAGGGGGGAATAGGTATTCTAATCTGCTGCTGGTAGCAGTGGTAGGCAACTTGTGATGGGCAATTTAGCAATGCGTGGTAACATTCTGAATATTTATATTCTTTGATTCAGAAAGTTCTCTGCTATGAATTAATTCTGCAGCAATTTTTTTTAAAAGTACTGAAGGATTTCACTGAGTACTGTTTATAATAGTGAAAAAATTGGAAGAAGAAAATCCTTATATCCATCAGTATGGAAGTAGCCAAATAAATTGTGTTATATCCAAACAAGGGAATTATTATACAAGCCTTAAAAAGAAAGGGGCTATTTATGGATAATGACACAAAAAAAGTCAAAGACACATTTTTAAGTGAATGAAACAAGTTGCAAATACTATGTATAGTATGATCGCATTTTATGTAAAGAATGGGATGTGTGTGTACACATTTACACACACATATTTACATGCATTAAAATTTTTTTGGAGAAGTACGTATGAAATAGTTAACCTACCTGTGAACAAAGAGCAGAACCTGAGTGATGTCACTTCATGTATTATAATTTTGGATTTTTACAATAAACATGAATTCCTTTAAGCAAATTTTGATAAAAATAAATTTTAAAAGGTAAAAAATGCTATCACTGTAATCAGATACTACTTAAAAAAAAATAAATTTGTTTATTTATTTTTGGCTGTGTTGGGTCTTCGTTGCTGTGAGCAGGCTTTCTCTAGTTGTGGAGAGCAGGGGCTACTCTTTGTTGCGGGGGCTTCTCATTGCAGTGACTTCTCTTGTTGCAGAGCATGGGCTCTAGGCATGCGGGCTTCAGTAGTTACGGCATGCGGGCTCAGTAGTTGTGGCTCACGGGCTCTAGAGCACAGGCTCAGTAGTGTGGCACACGGGCTTAGTTGCTCCGCGGCATGCGGGATCTTCCTGGACCAGGGCCCGAACCCGGGTGCCCTGCATTAGCAGGCTGATTCTCAACCCCTGCGCCATCAGGGGAACCCTCAGATACTACTTTTGCACTGATATTTCCTTTCTGTGTTTAGTGGTATGCCCAGCAGTATAATAAGCATGTGAAATAGAATGACTGCCCTGGAGGAGCTTGCCCACAGATTCTCTTTTTCACAGGTATACAGCATTCATATAATTATTTTTAATGGGTAGTAATATGATACTTACTTTGCTAGAAGTCCAATAATTACAATTTAGTAATTTCTTTTTTTAATTTTAAAAATTGAGTTATAATTGGCATATAACATGTTAGTTTCAGGTGTACAACATAATGATTCGGTATTCATATACATTGCAAAATGATCATCATAATAAGTCTAGTTCACATTTGCCACCCTATATAACAATTTAGTAATTTCTTACTTCAGTGAACTAGTGCTAATTTCATGGATGTTTATCTTCGCGGGTCAGATAATTCCAAGGTGGATCTTTAGCTTGTCTGAGAAAGGAATTGTATGGGTAAAATTATTATTAGCGCAGACTTTAAAAAACTCCATAGGAGTTCCTGCTAAACATAATAAAACTTGTAATGTTTGCACCATTGTGTTTTTCATAGCAGACTTAGAAATAAGTCTTAGAAGAATTTGTTATTTATGATGGGTCACAAGTATCTTGTAAAGTTAAAAAGATCAGTGCAAATGTTTAAATTTTTAGCTGATTTTTCATTTTCATTTAATGTACCTGATGAACTTTAAAATACCTTTTGGGGACTTCCCTGGTGGTCCAGTGGCTAAGACTCCATGCTCCCAATGTAGGGGGCCCAGGCTCCATCCCTGGTCAGGGAACTACATCCCACATGGCAAAACTAAGAGTTCCCATGCTGCAACGAAAGATCCTGCAGACGGCATGCCGGCGCAGCCAAATAAATAAATAAATATATTTTAAAAGTAGCTTTTAATTCATACAATATTAAACTATAATTTTCACTCAGTGGCACTTAATGTTTCTTGAGAAGTTCTGTTAGTTATCCATTCCTTAAATGCCTAGCTACCATAAAACTTTAACTGAAAGCCAAGCTTCGAAAAGGAGGAGCAATAAACCATTAATTGTAGGTAATTGTGAAGCTAGATTTTAAAGCAGGGTTTGTAGAAATGTCACATCAATATAGCTTCCATACTCAGTGTTTGCATGCTTCAATGTTTTATTTCTGATATCTGAAAATGTGCTTTGTGTACAGTAAATGTGGGTGCCATGTTAGAAGTAAAACTATAATAAAGCATATTAAAAGTGCAAGCAAAAGGAACAAAAAATAATTTCATCTGCAGTGTATTCCCTGAAATTTAGTTGATAGGTAAGGCAATGTTTTCTTTAGGATCATTGGCAGATACTTGAAATCAGTGACACTTTGAATGATTGAGCTAAATTCCTGATATGACGATCATAAAGAAGAAACAATAAAGTTACTGGCCTGAAATAATGATGTCAAACTATTTTGTGTGAAAAAGTAAAGTCACTGTGGGTAATTTTGCAAGATTTCCACTTTTATTCATGTTTAAACTCATGCATCAGTTTTTGTCTTACCCTATTGCAAGCCCCTAAGCTCTAACTAAGCTGGTAATTTGTTTTCAGTAAGCGTTACGGTTGAGAATGCACGCCTGTGCCAGGAGCAGTGGTGAAGGTGGACTTTGGGAGCTGCCAGAGGAGGCCTCTGGTTCCCAGCAGCTTTGCCCCATATGGATAGACCTTACCCCCTAACTCCCTGCCCCTTTTATTGAGATGAGATATCTTTGTATTGTTTTACACTACCAAAGCCAAACTTCTACTTCAGCACCTCACCGTCTTTGGCTTTATGTATAAATATCCTTCCAGCTTCCCATTCACATGCAGGGAAAGGCTGCCCTGCTCCAGTGCTCCCCCTGCCCCGGAACCTGAGGGCATCACCCTCACCCACTGCAGCTCTTGCCGCCACGCTTTCCCCACTCTCTCCAGGATCTTCCTTCCATCCCTCTGGATCCAGCACCACACCTCGCCACCTCTGTCATAATATTTGCACCTTTTGATGCAAATATTATGCTCCTTTTTACTACAAAACACACTGAACGGGAGGCTGGTGCCCACTGTCTCCTGGCCTCTCCCAGCTGATTTTTTTTTTTTTTTTTTTTTTTTTGTCTGTATGCGGGCCTCTCACCGCTGTGGCCTCTCCCGCCGCAGAGCACAGGCTCCGGACTCTCAGGCCCAGCGGCCATGGCTCACGGGCCCAGGCCTTCCTCTGTTGTGGCCTCTCCCGTTGCGGAGCACAGGCTCCGGACGCGCAGGCCCAGCGGCCATGGCTCACGGGCCCACCCGCTCCGCGGCACGCGGGATCCTCCCGGACCGGGGCACGAACCCGCGTCCCCTGCATCGGCAGGCGGACTCCCAACCACTGCGCCACCAGGGAAGCCCTCCCAGCTGATTTTTGTTTCCACAACCTACCAAGCAACTTCTTTCTTCTGTGCTGCCCTCGATCTTTATGTTGCAAAATCCAAAGGTCTCCTGTTCATTATTTCTCATTTTGGCCTTTCCACAACGCTGATGCTACTGACTGCGCCCTTCGAGACGATTTTTTACCTCTGGTCATTCTCACATTATCCATCATAATTCTTCTCCTGCCTTGATAGCCAGTTCTTCCCGGCTGGCTTTGCTGTTGCTTTCCCTTCTTTGTCTGGCTGTGGGCATTCATCACGGCTCTGCTTTCAGGTCCGCACTCTCCCCTGTGGATGTTCCCCCCTTGGAGAGCTCTCACAGCAGCAGGTATTGCTTCTACACTAAAGTCTTTCTTAGTACAGTCCCATCCCCGATAGGCTGTCACTTGCCTGGCTACCAATAACCATACCCACCTGTGTTCAGAACTTTTCATTTAGATGTTCCACTATAATGTCCTTTCCAACTTGAGGACCTGTGATTCTTTGGGTGAAAAGAATCATCTTCTCCATAAAACTAGTTCGTTCATAAAAATTCTTTGTTTCAACAAAGCACTATCATTATTGTGCTCTCTGTAAATGACACCACCTTTACTAGCAATTTAGCTGAAAAGTGTAGCAGTCTCCTAAATCAGCCCACCCCGTTATCCTTTATGGGGCCGTGAGCTGATTGATGGCAGTTCCCCAGCACAGAGCCAGTACCCTGGTCTGTCTCACCTTGCCCGGCCTCCCAACAGTAATTCCTCTTCAGGGTCATCACCATCTGATGGCACTTCCTAGACACCCCTGTAGTCAAGCTGCTCGTCATCAAGTGGTCCCTTCTTCATGTGATCCTAGTTTTAGCTCCTGGCCCTGACTCTCAGGACCCTGGAGAGTTTGCCCCTCTCCCGGTCTCCCACTTGACGTTGGATGGGCCACGTTCTCTCATTCAGGCCTCAGCCTCACTTGTCCTCCTGTTAGGACTGTCTGCGTCACGCCATCCCAGGTCCTGCCTAGCTGTCGAGGACCACCAGCATCTCTGTGAATCTAGGTCCAAAGTCAGTACCCCGCACTTGAATCAAATATTGTTCATTTTCCATCTAGGTGGATAAATAAGCAATCCCCTGGGCATAAACCCTACCTTCCCTTTTTCTGAAGCCTTTCCATTTTCTACCATTTCTGAAAACACATTTGAGTCATAGTTTCCCAACTGTACTCTAAGCTTCTTGAGGGTAGGAATAGACCTCATTCCCTCCTCTGTCCTCTCTGGTGACTGCTTTTATACAGAGGGAAATTTCGGTAACTACTTACTTATTGATTAATTGTTGGGTGTCACAGTTTGAATACTTAAGATTTCAAATAATCCAATCATCTATATTCAATGAAATACCAAAAGTTTCTGTTAGTAACATATGCCAGGGCCTAACATCCTTGGAATTTAAAAAAATGTTTTCTAGATGAAATACTTGCTATCAGAGTGTCTGCCCGCTTGTTTCAGTGGAGAGCCTGCCCCTTTTCTTAGGGTCACCTTCTAACATTTACAACAGAAAACCATCTCGGGCTAGAAGGTGCTGGATTCAGAAAAGGCTGACGCCAGAAGGGGCCTTAGAGAGCGTCTTGGCGGGACTGTCTCTTTTCACAATCGAAGCCAACAGAAACTTAGGGACAGCTGATACCACTAGCAAATGTCGAGGCTGGGACTAGAGGTTGGTGTTCTTAGATCCAGAGACCTTTCCACTGCACATTTCCGTATGTTCCAATCACTCCTTATTCACTCAGCACATCCTTAGTGAGGACCTACTGTGTGTCAGTCCCTGCTAAACTATGAAATGTGACTAAGAATAAGACGCAGTCCCTGCCCTCAGAGAGCACAGTGTACCGGAGAAGACAGATGACTCAATGTCAGGTGGAAATGCAGTGGGACGCGAGGTGGAGGAAACATTTTTTGGTCTATGTTGTTTTAATATGGTCAGGATTTGAGGAAGTTTAATGCTGAGGGAAAGTGCCAGTGGCAGGGGAAAGCCTGAAGGTTTGGTTGCAGGCTAACTGGTGCAGTGGTGTCCCTTTGAAGGTGTGTGAAGGGAACAGGGTCCAGAGCACAGGTGGGAGCAAAGCCTCAGAGCAGAGAGGGTGGCACTTCCAACCAGACTGGAGTCAGAGAAGGAGAATGGAAGCTGAGGATGCATGCCCATCAGGTGCCCCTCCTCTCTGGTGAAGCAGGAGCCAAGGCCTTTGGATGAGAGGAGGGGAGGGCAGTAGGGAGGAGGATGAAGAGTAGGTGAAGCCCTCTGAGGGAGTGCAAGTCCTGACCTGCTCAGGCATGTCGGGGGGTGGGGGAGGGCAGTCATCTAAAGCCCAAGAAGGGAAGAGGTGGGGAAGGGCAAAGGCCTGAGGCAGCCCTCACGGCTGCCCATAGCTATAAGTAATTAGTGAAGAGAATTAAAGGCCTGGATCTACTCAGTGATATTTTTATAACCCTCACCCTGCCCTGTGGCGTTGCCCACTACTGATCAAACTCGATATTGCCAAGTTTTATGTAAAGAAATGCAATGATGAAGAGAGCAAAAGCAATTAAAACTGCTTGGAAAAATAAAACCAAGAACAACTGACATGGAAAGGAATTACTGGGGACCTTTCTAAGCTGAAGAAATAGTGAATGAGAGATTTGAAAAGCAATGCCTCGAAGTATTAAAATCTCCCTCTTCTTGATTCCTAAAGATAGTTGGATCTAGTAGTAAAAAGTAAAGAATATATGTGTGTACGATCACACACATACACATTTGTATGTACACACATATTTAAGTATTTGAGGCAATATATCTTATCCAACTGAAAAAAAGGAACAGGCCATCCTAATCATGAAGATGAAAAAAACAGCTTATCTCGAGAGAAGAGTAAATTGTGTATTGTTAGTTCATGAATAGATAATAAAATCAGATAATAAAATGGCAGGTTCAAAGCCTGTGCCAGCAACCTCTATGTACCTGAGTACAGCCTGCCTGAGTCTATGTTAAAGTTATTTTTTTTACTAATCATTTACTTGACCTTTTGACTGTGAATTCTTTAAAAGTAGAGAGCAGTCTTATCGAACTGTGTCTCCAGCAGGTACTCAAAAAAGTAATCAAATGAACCTGGGTGCTGGGGCTCCAAAGCCCACATAACATACAGGGCAGGGGACGAGTTACCCATTTTTATATTCCTAATGCCTAGCACTGTGCCGAAACATTGCAGTTAGTCAATGAAAGTGTTTGACGGAAAGAACAAAAAAGTTACAATATTTAAGTTTACCCATATGTAGTGAATGAATTTCTTAACTACATAAATTGCCAGAAATCTGTGTATCTCTTAAGTATTTTAAAATTATGTTTAAGATAGTGAAAAGAAAAAATGAATTTAAAGAGCATTGTTTCTACAAACACTGAGAACCCTGCAATGTGATCAAGAAGAGTCACGTGGGAGTGAGAAGAGGCCCCACCCAGCTGCCGCTCCTGCTGTCACTGTCTCTGTGACCTGGGCCCGAATGAGTTTCATATACTCATCACTCAGTACATTTTTACTCAGGGTCTGCTAAGTTTCTGCCCCTGTGCTGGACACTTGGGCACACGTCTAGCACTTACCTTACTCTCAAGGAGCTTAGAGTCTAGTGGGAGAGACAGACATTCATCAAGTAATGAGACAATACATGTAAAATTGTGATGATGACAGGTGTTGGACAGGCGAGGACCATGGGACTGAGAGAACATATAATAAGAGAATGAGACTTAATTCTGGAGATCCAGGAAGTGACCACTGTTTTGAAATCTGAAGACTGCTTAGGAGTTAAACTAAGCAGAGAGGGGAGGAGAGGGAAAGAGCTTTCTAGGCCAATGGAACAGCAGAGGCAAAGGCTAGCAGATGATGGAGGTTGGGGGTATCAGGGAGGGTGAGACTGGACACCTGCAGAGCCTGGTGGGCCTCTTTAAGGAGCCTTATCTCTATCCAGAGAGGGAAGGGAAGTGTCAAAGAGCTTTGAGTAGGCAGTGTCAAGACCACATCCCACAGCTGCAGTGGACAGTGGGCTAGAGGGCAGGACTGGGTGACAGTGGCAGGCTGGGAGGCCGTTATGTCCAGAGACATAGTCATGACGTGGAGAGGAAGGAAGCGGATGGGTTGGAGCTGGATTTAGGAGGCGACATGGACAGGAAGAACAGGAGGAAGTATGGATGGGTCCGAGATGCTCCTGAGCTTCTGGCCTGAGGAGGTGAAACCCTCGCTGAGGAGGGAGCATCGCCGGAGGAGAGGCTGGGTCCAGTTTGCCGAGAAGAAATATCTGGGAAGCAGCTGGACATGCATGTCAGGTGCTCTTGAGAGCTCCAGACTGTTGTGACCCGAAGGCCGTGGTCCCCCCCGCCACCGCCAGCCCTGAGTTCCCACAGGACTTTGTGCCTCTTGCGGCTGCCATTAAGAGTTCCTGTCTGGGGTCAGCGTTATCTTTCTGAGCCTTATATTGTTTACTAAGTGAAATCTAAGTCCAAAAGTCCTTGCCCCATAGCACTATCACTTCGCATAATAGATGGGTATTGAATAATGTTAACAATCGTCCTCACGAGGCTCTGCGTGTGCGTGGAGAGGGAAAGGGCTGAGGTCTGCAGTGGGGCACTTGGCATTGCTCCAGGGGCCCCTGCTTCTGTCCGGGTCCAGTTCCAGTGCTGGCCCTTCTCTGATTACAATTTCTCACGTGGGGATATCAGCTCACGTGGAGGAAAGGGCGCTTGCTTCAGGAGGTCTGGCTTGTCTGAGGGACGGCGGGGTGGGGGGGGCAGTGCGTCATGGAGAATCTCAACCTGGGCTCTGAGAGCGCTCGCTTCCTCCAGAAGGTCTCAAAGGACAAAACAGGCTCTGCTCCTGAGCCTCAGATTACACTGAATAAACACACAGACCTTTCACGGGGCCTGTTGGAGGTGGGCTCGACAGGGGGTCCTGGTGGCTCTCCCTTAGTAATGAGGGGAGATGGAGCCTGGAATTCAGTCCCTCACTCGCTCCATTAAGGCATCGCGCTCAGTGAAGAAGCGCTCCGATTTCAGCCCCTTGCGCTCTTAGGTGGTGCATTCGGCTGCTTTGCAGTATCCAGTGTGGAGCATGACAGCTGCTTACTGGGAGCTTTCATTGTAATAGTTTTGGACCCCTGTGAAGATCAGACTCCCACGTCACAGAGTCCAGAGGATGTGGCTCTCTGGACCGTTCACACTGGCAGAAAAGTCCTAGAGGCCTGGGTAGGGTGGGGTTTGTCAGAGGGGCTTCTCGGCTGTGTGTTGCTCAGACACAGTCACGTTCTGGAGTCCATGGAGCTTCTCCCAGGTGCCAGGGGTAGGGGTGGCTGGAGGACGTGCCCGTAACTGAGCGGCTGGAGACTGGTTGGTCAGACGTCCAGGGTGACTGATGGGGAAGAGGAAGCCGTTGAACTGAGGTGCTCTGAGCGGATGGGGCAAGTTCTTCCAGGCACCATGCCCTGGCCTGGGGGCAGCTGGCCTCTTCCAAACCCCACTCGCCAGCGGGAAGACCACTGCCAGTCCCTTGGAAGGCCTGGCTCTCCTCCCCCCGGGGCTGGCGTGGCTCGGGTGGGCTCGAGCAGCCGTACCTGACAGTGCCTTGAGGCCCATCTTAGGACGAGCTCGTTGGAGAGGGAAGATGGAACCTTGCCATCCAGGTGGCTACCTCTGAGAACCAGGTGGGTGAAGGAGCAACATGGACCTCTCCAACAGCTGTGGAGGAACAGGGGGTGGTTGTGAAAGAGGCCACAGTCAGATCACAGTTGTGTCAGTCAGGGTTCCCCAGAGAAACAGGACCAATAGGTGTGTGTGTGTGTGTGTGTGTGTGTGTGTGTGTGTGTGTGTGAGAGAGAGAGAGAGAGAGAGAGAGAGAGAGAGAGAGAGAGAGAGATGGATTTTAAGGAACTGGCTTGAGCGATTGTCGGGCTGGCCTGTCTGAAATCCGGAGAGCCAGCCAGCAACAGGCTGGAGATTCAGGAAGAGTTGATGTTGCAATCTTGAGTCTGAGGTCAGATTTTCCATGCTGCCATCTGGATGCAGAATTCCTTGTTCTCAGGAAACCTGTCTTTGCTCTTAAGACCTCAGCTGACTGGATGAGGCCCGTCCACATTGTGAGGGCTAATCAGCTCTACTTAAAGTCAACTGACTGTAAATACTAATCACATCTACACTAGTGTTTGACAAAACTTGTTCTACCCAACTTCCCACATAAATTAACCATCACCACAATGCTCAGGGAATGTTGTCATCTCTCAAAGGAAGGAAGGTTGTTAGGTAACTCTTTCCCCTTCGACAGAGAGTGGGAAGGTGGAGGAGAGGAAAGTACTGTCCTTATTTGTGGGGTTGATTTAGTTCAGTCTTTAGCTCCTTTTTTTTAAAATTTTTATTAATTAATTAATTAATTTTTAAATTTTTGGCTGTGTTGGGTCTTCGTTTCTGTGCGAGGGCTTTCTCTAGTTGCGGTGAGCAGGGGCCACTCTTCATCGCAGTGCATGGGCCTCTCACTATCGCGGCCTCTCTTGTTGCGGAGCACGGGCTCCAGACGCGCAGGCTCAGTAGTTGTGGCTTACGGGCCCAGTTGCTCCGTGGCATGTGGGATCCTCCCAGACCAGGGCTCGAACCCATGTCCCCTGTATTGGCAGGCAGATTCTCAACCACTGTGCCACCAGGGAAGCCCTTTAGCTCCTTCTTGAACTCTGAGTCTTCCATTGGCCCCCACTATGGTGGCATTTGGGGGGCTGACTTCATAGATCACTTCCTTCTAAAATGGTTACTCTCACTGGTACCAGGCAGAGTCTCAGCCTCTTGGTTCTTGATGGTCCATCTATAATAGAGGGAAGCACCGTAAGGGTAGAATCCTGTTTGGGCATCATGGTAGCCCTGTGGTGTCTGGTGTCTTGGTGCTCAGCCTCATACAGGATGGACATCATTTATTCAGAAAGGTTTCACATCTTCCAAGCTCAAGGCACTGTACTAGGTATTAGAATAGCCATCGAATATGTATTTATTGAGTGAATTATTTCACATCACTTTATGTTATGATTCGTATTTCCTTTTTTCCCTGATTAGAGGGGAATGACTTCAAACTAGTGTATCATAGAACATAGCCCTGTTAATCCTTTCTTCTGGGCTGGCGCTCGTGTTTCCTGAGATCACCTTTCTACCTAAGCTCTCACTGTTTCTCCCCCAGGCTTCACTCCGGCCACGCAAACTAGGTGCCCTTCACAGGCATCCCAAGAGCCTTTCCACTCTTATGGTGTTCCTTTCACCTGAAAGGTCCTTTCTTGCCAGTTCCTTCCAGTTTTACCCATTCGGATCCATTATCCAATAGACGTGAGCTCAGGAGCCTCCCTGTACTCAGAGCATCATGGCCCCTTCGTAGACCTCTCTTCTCATACTTACCACCTAGGTATTTCTTCCAGCCTCTCTGTTGAAAGCTGTGTCTCATTCCGTATTGTACATTGTATCCCTGCCCAGTATCTGGTGCTCTGCAGGCTTGAATGAAGCAGAAGTCACGGCGGCCCCCAGCAGCCCTTGCGTTATGTTTGACACATGTGTTAGGAATCTGTTCAGCCAGCGCATGATTATTTTGAGCTGATTATCCAGTTCCTGGACGGTCTCAGACATTGCTTTTCTTCTTGTATTTGGAATGTAGTCAGAGGACAGAAGAAGGAATGAAGATCCTACATTTTTTATTGCTGCTAAGAGGGTAGTTAACCAAAAACAACCACACTCATTTGAAGGTTTAAAATGAATGGCTGCAAGACAGCTTAAAAATGATTTCTGACTTCTTTATCAGGGGGCCTCGTTTCCATCAACACGCACAAATTAGTTAATGATGCTTTGCCCTGGCAGCCAGTGACAGCAAGCTGAAGCTTCATTTTTATTATGACTCATGCTTAGTTGCCACTTGGGGGGTAACTCTCAGTTCAGTAAGATGAGAGAGAAGGGAGAGGGTCTAATGGGCCGTAGAGAAAGGGGGTGGGCAGAAGCCTGCCTTCCTTTCTTTGCAGTTCGATGCTTTAGGTCCAGCCTAGATATCACCACCAAAGGGAGGAAAATGTTCTCACTGTGGAGAAGCACTGGCAGCCACGAGGTTCTCAGGGATGCGATGATGTAAGGACAGCCTTACAAGCTCATTAGTTTTCTCACCATAGAGGCATTGGTGTGCTCAGATGCCAGACAACATTGTGTCAGTGCAACAAGCCCAGAATCCTAGCAACATTTTTAAATGTTGGAAACTTATTGAAAATGACTCTTCACATTAGGAGGTTTTGTTGGCAGAGAAGAAAGCAGATTGTGCCCTTTGCCAAAGCACGGGAAAACTCGTGTATAATTTTCTTTTGGTCAGCCCTTGCTGTTCTGTTAGAACTTTTAGCTGATGCAAGGATGCTTGCCCAAAGAGAATAACTGTCAAGAAAATGTAATTCTAAGGAATGATGAAGTCTTGTTTTTGGAATGTTTACTTTTTCACAACATCAGCAATTTGTTTTTGTTGTTGCCTTGTTTACTTTTGGCTGGTATGCCTCTGGACCATTATAAGCCCAAATAGGAATTTATAAATTTGACTAATATTTCAGAATCACCTGATTATGTGATTTATATACTATAGAGCACACAAGCCACATTCATTTTGTGATTAAAAGCCTCAGTTGAGTCTAAGGCATGAACTCTTGTTTCTCTTAGTTTGTATGTGTATATTGCCCTCCTCCCAGGGGGTTTTGCACATATGAACTCTATTTGACATTTGGTTTGAACTACAACTTTGAAAAAGTAAACTTTATCAAACCCATCTGAACTACAGTTGTCATGATTTGTAATTGCTGGAAATACATTTATTTAAATAATATAATATTGATAATATACAGATCAAGTAGCAAAGACGAAAATAGCATGCTTCCCCCACCCCCAGTTTACTTTCCATTTTGATTTAAGCAAATTTTGTATCAGTTAGTTTTTTAAAAAATAATATACTTTAAAATTTTATATTGAGTGTTTGGACAAAGAAAGCCAACAATAATCTTATGATTAAAATTGTGACTCCATCCTCATTTTCACTGTCTATGAGAAATGAGTAGTTTCAATATTAGTGGGGCATTATCTGGAATTTACAAGAGTAAGGAAGTTTTCTACGAGTTTGGTTATTTGGTTCAAACGTAGGTACATCTTCTGAAAGATTTATATTTTGTTTGCAGCATGGCCAAAGATTATACTTGAAGGGTAATTTAGTTGTTAACTTTTACATCTTAGAGGTTCTCTTTCCTGAGTAGAAAAGTAATTGCCATCTACTTTATTTCCCATTCTTTTTATACAAGAAATATGTGATGAATCGCATCTTGAATTTAGTTTGTGAAAGTTATTCTTAGCAAGGACTTTTGCTTGCTAAATTTTGTTGCACAGTAAATATGTGTAACCCTGTGAATTGCCATTTGTGACTTTTCTGTCAGAGAAATTTTGTATCTCACTATAGCAGTTTATTCACTTCAGGTGTGTGGTGACATCATATCTTAAAGCTTCTTTTAGATGTTCTGTTTTCTTCACCCCAAATTATCCTCTTTTATATTTTGCTATAAACTTATGCCACTTTAGATCTGTAAGTAGGCAGGGTACTCATTTCTAAAAATATATTTTCTGGTTAACAGTTTCAAGGAGGAACATCTGAGGCAGAGAATGCATTTGCTTCATGTTCATTAGAAAGTTGCAGCACCTGGAAGGTGCTCCGTGAATCCCTGGGGATTCGGGGGGCTATACCACATGCTAGATCTCTCCCCAGACTGTAAAATTAAGACCCGTTCTCCATCGGTGTCTTTCTGTCTTCATCCAGCCTCTGACCTCTTTTTCATTTTACCAGTTGATTTAGGCTTTTGCAAGTTTTTAGGAAACATTATTATCCCTCTGAGAATCTGTGAGTGCTTCTGAGCCACGGTGTTCGCAGGGCTCGCTGTTCTCGTTTCCTTTTCCTACTTTGGGGTAGATGTGTCTTTGGTGGACTGGATGATGTTTGTTACCATAAAGGCAGCAGTTGGGATCCACCGTATTTATCAAAACCCAGGAATGTGGCCCAAAGTCAAGACAGAAATGCACACTTCTGGGCAGAGGGTTTTCAGGCATCTTGAAGTGAAGAGCAGGTGTTGGAAGCAGGGCCTGGGGCAGGGTGGCCGGGCCTGCCTGGTGTAATTTAGCATCTGGTGTCTGGCGGTTGTGTCTTGTCTTTCCCTGTTACCTGTGAGCCCCTTGGCGCAGGGAGAAGTGACTTCCTTTATCCACCGGGTTGATGCTTCCGCTCCATTGACAAACTTTCTCCTCTTTCCTTTCCTCAAAGAAGAGGAGCTACTCCACAGCTGCATATTCTCTTACAAGAAAAGAAGAAAGCCATAGTGGAGGTTTCTAAAAATGAAATCCATTCTTCCTTATTCAGTGACAAAAATAAACTTAATCTGTGAATATATTTTTAGTTTGATATAACTCTACCTTCACCCGTTTCTACATTTCTGTATTCTGTGTAGATACTAATCTGATAACCTATCATTAGTGGGCCTTTGGGTTGTTTTTCCGTAGCAGTGGCATTTTTTTATGTCATTAAATGTTTTGTATTAATTTAAAGATGATATAAAGCATATATTAAAGAACATTTTGAAAAACAATCCCTCTAGGTCTCATCCCTCCCACACAGCTATTTTCATATTGCATATTGCCTTCCAGGTGTACACGTATCGATGTAACAACATAGATGTTGTTAAAGGATGCTTTCTGTTTTGTTCAGGGTTTGACTTGTCATGATCCAGTCTCTAATCTACCTACTGTCATTAGGATTTACAAAGGCCCAACCACATTAAAAAGAATGTCTATGATTTGCAGCCATGGTTCAAAGCAGAGCTAAGTGACTCCCGTGAGAATAAAATGGTCCATATGGGATAAGAGCTTCAGTAACTGTAGACTATGCTCTAACCAAATGAGGTGACCAGAATTGTCCACTACTGGCCACTCATTTTATAATGCTAGTAAGGACTAAACTGCAATGATTTTAATAAGGACAGAGAAATTCTCATTGTAAAGACTTTTTCTACTTTATCCAGAAAAGTATTCTAAAACATTTATAAGATATCATTTGAGCACATTTATTCCTTAATTATCATGAAATATATCTAAGGCTTCCATTGCATTTTGGAGTCACATATTCAAATGCAATGATTTTGTACTTCATTGTAGGTCAGCGGCAAAACTCCATTTTTTTCTGTATGCTGTGAAGACACTTAGTCAAGATGTGAAAGCTATTTATTTTCAGCAATTTAGGTAAATTGTTATTTACAACCAAGACAGGAAATGGGATAATTCTATGGTTTCTGCCAAAAACCATTTTATTATTTCTCTTCATACCTAAATGTGTGGAGGGTTATTTCTTTTCTAATATGTAAAGCTTAAATAATAAGGCCCTATTGACAGGTGTTGAGACTTGTTTTTAAAAGAAATGAGGAATTGTATAAACAGCTGATTTTTTTTTAAGATTACAGTTTTTTTAAAGAAGAAATAAAAGTCTAATAATTCTAAGAATAAAAATAACTTACCACTAGCTGTTTTCACTGGCTCTTCCTTTCTATTTCACCTATTGATTTTGCTTAGTAGGCATGTAATTGGTTGTAAAGTACTGAAATTTGGGGAACATAAGGTTTTATTAAATAATGAATCATTTCCCTGGTTATTTGATTGTAAGCCTTTCTTTGTGGACAGGAGTGTTAGAGATGGCTGTTTCTATGTGAATCTTTTCAGGGTTTACCTCTTTGGATAATCTACTTGGCTTCTGATCTCCATAAATTAGAACATAATGACAATTCATAATTGACATGGAAAGTCAGAAAGAAGAGGATGTCACCAATAAGGGGGAAAAAAAGGGTTATGATTTAAGAATCAGACCCATCCCTAGCAATTTCAGGGATAAATAGGTTACTTAAAAGAAGCTAAGATGGATTGCTTTCATGAAGCAGAAGCGCAAGTGGGTTCATTCCTAATTTTTGGACGTAGGATTGTCTCTTTTGCAAAGATAACTTTTCATGGAATTTCTTTAGTCACTTCTCTTCAGTAGAGGATGCAGTAATTGTGGCTGTGTGTATTTTGGTTATTTTAAGGCTCAGGAGTCCTAGGAAGCCTTCTCTGGACCTGTAGGCTGGGAATGGTGGCCCCACCCTGGGTACCCGCAGCTCCCTGGGTATGCTTCTATATTACCTTCTAATCACGGACTTTTTTTTTTTTTTTTTTTTTTTGTGGTACGCGGCATCGGCAGGCGGACTCTCAACCACTGCGCCACCAGGGAAGCCCCTAGTCACGGACTTTTGAATTGTTATTTCTGCCATCTCCACTTGACTGTAAGGTTTTTTTAGTACTTCCACTGTACCTGGCTCATGATGCTTTAATTATTGTTTGTTGAACCGAACTAAACTAAAAGCCAAAATAAAAAGCTTTAAAATATACTTGATGAGTATACTATTTCGTTATTACACACATTGAAACATTGAAGGGTGACCACGAGGGAGACTTTTGGCTTATTGCTCTACTCCAGTGTCACTTTTCGTTTATTTCCTTAGGGAACCGAGTGATACAGTGGTGTCTGTGCTAAATTTGCATACTCCGTGTGCTGTGGTCCCACACAGGGAAATGTGTGAAAAGGCTTTAGGGTTGTGGCGTCTCTACGACCTGTGCGTGGGCAATGCCAAGAGTGAAAACAGCCACTCTGTGGTGCCCCGGAAAGGCACTTTATATGAACTCGCTCCCAGTGCAGAGGCACATGTGAGCAGCATCCAGATGGCAGTGAGGCACAGGAGAGTGTTAGCCTGTTTGGAGCGGCAATTTCTGAGGGCTTTGCAGAAGAAACAGAGCTGGTCATCAACACTGAGGGACAGTACTCACTCTTCCTGGTCACCCCTTAGAGATACCAGGAGGAGGAGAACAAAAACTGAGATGATCCATGGAATTATGACATCCTGAGCGGTCCATGAGTCTGAGCAACCCTGGAGATGTTGATCGGAGCCGTCAGTGGAGCCAAGACACTGGGAATCCCAACCCGCAGGAGAGGGGACCCAGCCAGACACCTGCCAAGCTGAGGAGTTGAATGACCCCGCAAGTCAAGAGAGAAGTTATGGGAAATGATGTTGACCTACCTATACCTTTGTCACTGCAGACAGCTTTCCTAGCCTCCCTGAACATTGGGTTTCTTTGCAGAAGGTAGAAGACAATTACATCTGCATCTTGGAGCGGTGTGGGTTTTAAAGAGGTGTCCACGTGATTCACCAGCACTGGGCCCGGCGTGCTTCACTGTCCACTGTGTTAGTTCCTTCCTGACCCTGCAGTTCTTCTAGAGTGAATCACCCACAGATGGAAGGGCTCTGCCCCTCTGGTGCTTTAGCTCCTGTTTTGGGCATGGTAGAACGGTTTTCAAAGCTCTAATAGGGAAGACCAAATAATAACCTAACAATCGACCAAAAAAGGGTCACGTGTTAGAGAAACTTGGGCTGGGGGCCCAAGCTGGTGACAGGCTTTCAGGTTACAACAGCCCTTATTACATATAACTCCCAGTTATTTTTCACAGCAATACATGTTTAAGATTTCCAGTTCCTCTATCTCTTTGCTTCAAAACTGGAGTGTCCATTTAGTGTAGAAAGCCAGGTGTTTTTAAGGGGAATTGGAGGAAGGAGGCTGACATTTGTGGGGCTTCTGAGTGCCAGATTCTTTCCCTTTCCCTCCGGTATTTCATTTGACTCACAGCAACCCTGTAGAATAAATTGTTATCCTTGTGTAAGGGAAGAGGAAATTAAGGCAGAGAGAGGACGAATCTAGTAGCCTAAGGTCATGAGCAGCTAGGAGGCAGGGTCAGAATTTGAACCCAGGTCTGCAGGTGTTAATGCCAGTGCTCTTTATCTGAAATGCAGAAAGGCCGCCTGGAGGGAGAGGTTTCAACGGCAGGACAGCAGCCCCTCGGCACCGTGAGCGTCTGGGAGGCCGGGCTGCAGGCTCCATGTGACCCAGGGCCCAGCCACGCTGGCACAGGGCAGACTCTGCAAAGATTTACTGAGTGAATGAAAGTCACAAGTTAAGGTACAAAACTAATTATTTTAGCAAGTGACAGGTTGTCAGCCATGTGAAATTTGTCATCAGCATTGTCGAATTACTGAAAAATATGTGACACGTATTAACATAGGCTCCACTCTTTTTAAAGATCTGCGTTTAGAATTGGACCGTATCTGAAAATCTGACACTAAATAAAACTCGAAAGATGTCAACAGTTTTTCAGATGACTAAAGAGGCACACGCTGCCTCTGGAGAAAAGTAAACTGATAAACCTAAAAACAATCTTTTAAAAAGTAATGATATAAATTTCGATTCAGGTATTCTCCACTTCTTTTCCCTGAAGTTTAAATGTTCAAAAGTTGCCATTTTGGAGATTTTTAAAAACACTATGTATTTGCATGTAAAAGACAGCACAAACAGCTTTCAATCAGATAGAAAATTAAAAGTAAATGTAATAATTTAAGACCTAAATATACTATGCCAGTTCTTGGCCAAATAAATGAAGCTATTAGCTGTATGTTTTGTAAGAATCTTGTAAAGGGCTAGCTGAATGATGTTATTTTAATTCGTGACCGTAGACCAATGGATTCATCAAGCCTGGGATGTGATGGAAATTCCGCTAGGTTGAATAAATCAAGTTTTGTTTAAGTGAGGATTTTTCACTAAAGGTAAAAAGGCAATTACTATGGCCATGGAGCTATTACAGTTGGTTGAATCACGTCAGTTCCCCCTACCCCGATAGACAGGAGCTGTAACAGGAGAGCCGGTACAGTGAGATGCCTTTTCCTTTGAATCCATTTGGTCAAAGCGTATTTAGAACTAGCAAAAACCAATCCTATCACAGTAAAGGAGAAAGCTTTTTCTTTTTCTTTCCCAGACAAAGCACCCTTCCAAATAAGTGCCTTCCTTTCGTGCTAGTTGACTGTTCCTTAGTTCATGTCACAGTCTTAATGAAGATACACCAAGTAGTCTGCAATTTCATAAACTTCTGTTGAGGCTGCTCGTTTCCTTTTCTTGAGGGTAAGAGAATGAATGCCTCTGGAGCTTTGTGAGAAAGCCGTGGCTGACAAGTGGCTGCAGTCTGGGTCGTGTTTCAGGGGATGACAAGTGTTGGTGTCAAAAGGAACTTGATGTTTTTGCTTTCTGTACCACAGGTTGGAAGGAGCTACCGTCTCTCCTTGGGCTGATCTGTATTGTATATTAGTTCTATAAATAGTTCAATGTGGCTTCAGAAGCTACAAATTATTTTTAAGTGGTTATCTTGACTGAGCAAGTTAATTTGTATCAACTAGGTGCAAGGCAAATGTAATTTGCATTTATTAAGCCTCTAAACCGCCAAGTAAAATATGCTTTTAGTAAGCCTGAGGGGAAAAAAGTCATCATTTTCCACAGATTACTTGGTTGAAATCTTAGTTTTTAATTCCTTTTCAAGTTATGCCTGTGTCTTAGCATACATCACAACTTCTTACATAATATCAAGCCTATGAGGTCATTTAAATAGTATTGGATGATCCATTGTGGTCATTTATTGTGGAGATCTCATTAGGACCATTATTGATTTCTCTTCCCAGCCCCCTTTTTTTCTTTTTTGGAGGACAGTTAACCTTGCTTTTCTCTTTGTGTATAGTGTGGCTTTGGGGGCGATATGAGGGTGAGTGAACATTGTGGGATTTTTTAGCAATGATGTTCATTTGTAATTTTTTAAAGTATAAGACCCACAAAATGTTACTCCAAGAAGCTTATATTGGCCTTGCTTGCTTGCTTTTGTGAGTGACAGCCCGTCTTTCCAGCCTGAGTTCAGTGAGGAAATTTGCTGAGGGCTTGCTTTGGGCAAAGCCCCGCACTAGAAATGTCCTGGAAGCCTGGGGCGTGGGGCGTTGGAGTTAAAATGTGTCTAGGCCCTCCCATCAAGGAGCTTGTCACCTAGACGTGTTCTGTCCTATCCGTTAGCCTGGGAGCCTGGTGGTTAGTGGGCGCTGCTGTGTGGTCCGTCAGAATTGAGCTGTGCTCTAAGTGTGTCCCGTGCTCACTTTCAGAGGCTCAGTAAAGGCAAACGATTTTAATTTTTATATCGATTACATGTGGAAATGATAGTATTTGGGGGTTAAAGGAAATGAATTATGAAAGTTTATTTCATCTGTTTCTGCATTTTTAAGGTGGCTACTAGAAAAATTTTAACTACATATATGACTCTCGTACTTTTTGGCCGCTCCTAAGAGAGACAGTGTCTCTGCCTCTTTCCAGTGATGTCACCAAGGGAGAGTGTCCATCTGCCCAAAGATCACTCAGTGTTTTCCCCATAAATACGCATGTTTGTAACCACAACAAACAATAGCAGTCAGAGTATAACAGGATAGGAAATCAGAGCATATATTTCTCAGTAGCTCTTTAATTAGCCCATGATTATGTAAATATGTGGTGAGATAGCACAGTTTTTTCTTTCACAAGTATGATTTTAAAAAATGGTAGTAAACACGAAACCAAGGTTCCCATCTGCTTAGAATTGAAATGAAAGAATGAAAGGGGGGGAGGGGCCGGAGAGCCATCCTCGTGTGATGCTGGCAGCCCGTAGGGAGCGAGGTCCAGGTGGCCACTTGTCTGGGGAGGACTCCGGCAGAAGAGAAAGCTCTGACCAAAGCCTCGTAAGATGCTCACTGTAGGAGGGAACAGCGGTGATGCTAATACCAATAGTAGTGATAAGATCACCACATGAAGTCCATTGACTTAGGGCATGGAGGGCTTCCACAGGCACGTCTGCCCTCTCTGGTTTAACACAGCAGCAGTCCTAGGAGGCGGGCACTCTTTCTAAAGCCCCGGGCCAGGGTTACCTACACGGGAAGTTGCGGTGAAGTCAGCCGCCGGGCGAGGCAGCCACGCCATGTGCAGATACCACGGGGACCTTTGGCCAACCCCCTTCCCTTTTGCTGTAGGAGAGAGAAGCGTTCCTGAGCTCCCAGAGAGCCCGTAGGAGGAAGCTTTGTATAATTTGTACCCATTTAGGTCCGTGAGTTTAATTTGGGTGAGCTCCATTTGCGCTGACCAGTAATCCCAGTAAGTAAGACTTGAAGACTCATAAGGTAATGGAAAAATCTTAGGAAAGTTGGCTTCTGCGGTGCTTTCACATTTATTTTCTCCTTCGTGCCTTGCCAAGCCGTTTCAAGCAATTGAGGGCAAGTAATTACTTTCCTCATTTGATAAAAGTAGCGGCTGAGGTTTCAGGAGGTTTACGGACCTTCCCAAGGTCACAGCCGGTCCCCTGGGATGTGGGAGGACTCAGTGGTGGCTGGCGGAGCAGCTCGGCCCGCGAGAGGGAGGGACAGGCCACGTGGCCTCAGGGCCTAGAAGCTGTGCACAACCAGGTCCTGAGCAGCTACAGCTTCAAGCACTTAATCCCTCAGGGTCAAGACAGAAAAACAGGAGTTTCCTTGAGTATTTAATCTAGGGAGTTGTTACAGCTGCTGGAAGAACCAGGAGGCCAATGGGGGAAACAAGGCCACCCAGAGGTGAGTAAGTGCAGAAAACCACCCTAACCTGCAAGTGGAGGGACAGGGAGCGGCTCAGCGCTGAGACCAGAGGCCCTGGGGACACAGAGTGGACACGGCCTCTGCTGGCCTCTCCCCTGCAGGGAGGTGGAGGGAGAACCAGCCAGCTTCGCCCCTCTTGCCCGGCCTCAGACCCCGCCAGAGCCTCATGGGTGTCACCCAGCAGGTACCCAGCTGACTCGGGGGCTGAGGAGACCTGCCACGAGGACGAGCTCTCTGCCACACAGGGCAGAGCGGGGTTGGGCTAGGAAGCTTGCCATCTGCCTGGGAGAACTGTTGCACCTCTGAAATGGGATGATAGGTCCTGCCTCACAGAGTGGAGGCCTCAAAGAGATCATGTTTATAAAGTACCGTGCATAATAGCAGCTCAGCAAAGGTCAGCCCACCTCCCTTCCCCTGTGGACAGCTGCAGTTCGAGTGGGCAGTAGTTGCCGTGTGGCCCCAAAGCTCAGGTGTGTGACAAATGAGAGTGACTTAGATCCTGACGGTCTCTCTGACCACTGCGTGTGTGGTCGCAGGTCATTCTAGTCGCCAGCCTTACTTCACTCTTCATTCTTTTTGAAATTTTCTCTCTTCTCAATTAATTCATAAAGAACATCAATTCATAAAACATCCACTGCATTACCTAACTCAAGGACACTTCTGCTGTTGTCCAGGAGTGGTGGGCTACAAGAGCGAAGACTGCGTAGGAGGACTGGTCCAGGCCTTGTAGAGGGTTGATTTTCCCACATTCCTAATCCTGTCTTTTTTGAAAAGCCCTTGGTCTCAAGTTTGTTTGTTTGTTTGTTTGTTTTTTTCGGTATGCGGGCCTCTCACTGTTGTGGCCTCTCCCGTTGCGGAGCACAGGCTCCGGACGCGCAGGCTCAGCGGCCATGGCTCACGGGCCCAGCCGCTCCGCGGCATGTGGGATCTTCCCGGACCGGGGCAC
>NC_041214.2:39721120-39739666 GCF_002837175.3 Physeter macrocephalus
TCCCCTGCATCGGCAGGCGGACTCTCAACCACTGCACCACCAGGGAAGACCAGTCTCAAGTTTTAGTCTTATTAAATTAAAAACTTCTCTACAGTAACGCTTTTAAAAGCACAACTAAATTACTTGAAAAACAGATTTATAATTCGAATAAACGTGGTTCAGCTAAAACTCCAGCTCTTTCCAGAGAACAGAATGCAATTTCTGTGTTGCTATTAAAATTTCCAGTAAACCCAAGTGAATTTTACATCCTGTTTGGTTTGGGGGAGGAGGGGAGATGCATCAAATCAGATTAAAAGATAAACTTATAGCTAATCTAATTTTTAGATGCATTTCCCACGTGCCATGAGCCACAGACTAACTCAGCAACTTTACATTTCTGCACCTGGAGAGTTGGGTTTTGAGGTGTCCGCAGGGTAGAGAGTCCTAGATTGTTGATGGTGACACATATCGCAGTGATGATGTCATATGTGTATAATACATCATGTTTTGATTTAAAGTGAGAGCTACAATGCACATGCATTTGTTGGGGGGCTGGCGGCGGGGGGAGATGTGATCCCTAGAAGAGCTGATCTGTGGTCTGTTGACATTGTTGCTTGGAATAGCACAGTCATCAGCTCCCTCACCCTGCCTTGCACCAGCTCCGAGAGCCCCTGCTCCATCCACCTCCCATACGCCCTTCTAACAACTGTATCCCCTTTGTGAAGGCTGCCCTGCCATTTCCCGCTCTCCACAGCGCTCACCCACCCCTCCGTTCATCACATCCAGCAGATCGTAATTCCCATTTGTGTCTCGCTTCCCCTTTTGGGGGCTGCACGGGGCCTGCCGTGAGGTTTGCAGGAAGGCCTGGGCCAGTGAGAGTCATGGGAGAGCAGGGCTCTGCATGGTTAATAACAGCGGGTCTGATTGTGCCCCCAGATCAAGGGGAGCCCCAGCCGAGAGCTGGGCAAGGACTAAGCGCCAGCCAGGCAAGCTGGGGATGGGGCTAAGGGTCCATCCCCACAAAGGGGCAGAGGGTGGGGAGAACTGTAGAAGCCTCGGGAAATAAATAAGCAGCAGCCATGAGGACTAGGCCACCACGCCCAAAGGTGCACATGGCTACCCTTCCACTGATTCAAGACAGCAAGACTAAGCCAGACCTCACCACAGGTAGAGCTGGGTTCCCAGCCTGGTAGCATGGGCCCTCAGACTGGGCAGAGACATGTCCAGACAGACCCAACTGGCAGCCTGCCTGCCTGCCTTCCTGCCAGTCAGGATGGGACCATCCCTGAAGCTGAGATTGGACTTTGGTTACACCTGAATCTCCAGTGCCTGGCACTTAGCAAGGATGTCACACTTTTTTAATAAGGTCGCTTTCAAGGAGGGTGAACACATGTTTCACTTTGCCCAGGACAGCCCCTGTTGTGGTGACATATTTATTAATAATTCCCATTATCACCCAGAAGTGCCCCAGTTTGATGTCACTGTACCGTGGGGAAATAGAGTCCAGCAGTTGCAGGTGGTTCCGACCATCCCCGGGGTCTGTGGGTGCTGCCCCCTCCTGTGGGATCCGTCGGGCACTGCTTCGTTTCCCAGTGCCTTCTGTCTGGAGTCTTCTCTGTAAGAGCCGGGGCCTTAGGGACTCAGTGCAGGGTTGCAAAATGGAAGGGTCACCTTCGAAACTCAGAAATCAAAGCACTGTTTAGAAGTGGTAGTTGGTGTCGCAGCCAGATTCTTGGAGTAAGGACCGCATCTTGCTTAGTAAGGGCTTTTGGGGATTTGTTTGCAAGTAGACCTAGAATTAGTCCTTGTTATTACTCCTGGATAACTTTAATGAAATAAAATACAGTATAATTAAATGTGGCATTTTTAGCTTGTATTATCTTAACTTCATGTAAAATCTAATCATGCCTCATAAATGCCTGTATTTCATTCTCACACCAGTATCCTGAAGCATATTAATAAAAAGCCCTTCTAGTTCCAAATCTCAAAACTAAAGTCTGCAGCATGTACTTTGTAGGATGGCTCTAGCTTCTTGGTTTTGTAATCTATACAACATGATGCAGAGACCCCTGTTAATAGTGTGTTCTGTGTTGTATTATTTAAAACATGAATCAGGTTCAGGAAGCTGTATTTAGGATGAGTTTTGTACCTGCTGCGTGAATTAATTGTGCACTTGGTATCCTGTCATGTCTCTCGGCGGTTGGGGCTTACAGCAATGAGGGCTAGAAATGGTGACACAAGATTTCACTGAAGCAGTTCAATTGCTTTAGTCACTGGCAGCATAGGCCCTTTAAAAATGCATTAATGATGAGATTTTGCTGGGTTTTAACACTGCTTTTCATTTCAGTTTGATGAGCTAATTAATTTGGAAGGGACTCCTGGTTTTAAAAGGGTATATACACGCTGATTCAGGAGAATGGCAGGACTGGACCTTCTGCCATCCAAATTGGCATTGCTCTGTTTTCCAAACGCTCTCGCTTAATCGCTTGAGTCTTATGGCTTCCTGCCATGTGGGCATGGGCATTTTGACTGATTTCTTAACCAAAGTGTAGCTTTTAATTTTAAAAAAACGGAAGGCATATTTGTGGCACTTCAGGAGGTGTTTGTGTTAGGAAATCTTGTATTTGCATGTAACACCTCTGTGTAGAAAAGTGGTGGGTTGGAAATTGACTATAACTTAAAGTTTTTTCAATAAATAAAACATTTCAATAATAAAACAATTTTTAAAAACTTACTGTGGTAATCATTTCATGATGGATATAAGTGAAATCATTATGTTGTATACCTTAAACTTTTACAGTGCTGGATGTCAATTAAATCTCAGTAAAACTGGAAGGAGAAAATGTGAACCATGACAATGTATACTGTAACACTTTGGGGCGATCGTAACTGTTGAAAGAGTTCTTTTAAAAGGATACAGGTTTCTCTCTGGTGTTTGAAATGGTGAGCCTTTAAGTGGTAATCTTTGAGCTCATTCATTTATTCAGGGAAGTTAATAAATATTTAAGTGTTATCATCCTTTAGCTCAGTTTCATTAGGCTGTGAAGGCAGAAATACCTACATGAATGGGCTGTTGATTCTCAAGTTATAAAACAAATGAGGCCTTTTTTATTTGTTGACCTTTTAAAACAGGTTGTGAGTTGTATTTGCACACACAGGAAAAGTTCACTTGTTTATCAGCTTTGTACACATTGGTATTTCTCCATCTGTGGCTCTGGAGCACGCGCCGCACCCAGAGGAGGTGCCGAGACTTCTCCCTCAGGGCTGCGGCGTACCTCTGCAGTGTCGCCTGCAGCCCTCATGCCAAGCCTCCTCTTGCCCACCTCCCCTTATCCTGTTCCCCAGGCCCTGTGAACTTCTTCGGACATTGCAGGCTCTTTCTCGTCACATGTCTTTGCATACGCTGTTCCTTCTGATTAAACTTCCCTTCCTTTACATTTCCGTCAGGATCCAGCTCACAGTCACCCCTTGGGGTCCCATCTCCTCTTGCTTTTCCAAGGACTTTGCTTCTTCAGAGATCTGTTCCCTTCTCCTGCATCATTAGTTTCCCTTCTTTATGGGACAAATCCCTTCAGCATGGAACCTGCTTTAATGTCTCCAATCTGAATGAAAAAAGAAACACACACGCTCTAACTACCAATTCCTTTCCCTGGCTCCTCCTTCACAGAGTTAACTGCAGTCACTGTCTCCATGTCTCATTAATCTTTGTCTCCAGCTCATCCCAGGAGCCCTTCTGGCCTTTGCTACTACCCTGAAACTGCTCTTGCCAGTGTCACCAAAGAACTCTGCCAAATCTCAAACATATATCACTAACTTACATCAAAGAATGCATTAAAAAGGGAATAAAGAAATGAAAAGACATGGGACATATAGAAAAGAAAAAGTAATGTGGCAGATGCCAATCCAGCTGTATCAATGATAACATTAAATGTGAATGGATTAAATAATCAAAGGCAGATATTGTCGGACTGGATTTTATTTTAAAAAAAAGATCCAACTATATGCTGTCTACACTTTTGATTCAAAGATTCAATACAAATATGTTGAAAACAGCAAGGTGGGAGAAGATATATCGTGCAAACGGCAACCATAAGAAAGCTTGAGAGGCTATGCTAATATTAAGCATGCTTTACTTTCCTGACCTTACCTCTCAGAAGCATCACTGACTATTCTTACTTAAACACTTTATTTCATGGCTGCTGCAGTACCACAATATTCTGAAGTCACTCTTACATTTCTGGTTTCTGCTTTCTTGCCTCTTTTGCTAGTCCCTCTTTCTCTACCCAACCTAAAATATTGGGATGCACCAGATTAAATGCTAGGCCATCTTTTCTGTCTCTCCTCCTTCACTGGGTAATCTCATGTGGCCACCAAGGTGCTATGGCTTCCAAATTTACATCTGTAGGCTTGACCTCTCTCCAGATTTCCACATTCATATATTTAACTGCCTACGTGACATCTCCACTTAGATATCTAGAGGCATCTCAAACTTATCATACTCCAAATAAAACTACTGATTTTACCCCCCCCAAAAACGATTCCTTAATCTTCCCCATGTAAATAAATGGCACCATTATGTGCCACTTAATCAAGCCAGAAACTTGGCAGTTGTCTTAGATTCCTCCATTTCTGTCATGTGCTGTGTCAATCCATCAGCAAATGTTGTCAGTTCTATCATTTATATTATCTTGAAGCCATCTACCTCTCTCCATCTCTGTTGTCACCACTGTGGTCCCAACTACGTCCTCAAACTCATCCTTTGTATTTCTGTGGTATCAGATGTAACATTTCCTCTTTCATTTCTGATTTTATTTATTTGAGTTCTCTCTTTCTCTCTTTTTTTCTTGGTGAGTCTAGCTAAAGGTTTGTCTGTTTATCTTTTTTTTTTTTTTTTAAAAAAAGAACAGCCCTTAGTTTCACTGATCTTCTCTATTGTTTTTTAGTCTCTATTTCATTTATTTCCACTCTGATCTTTGTTGTTTCTTTCTTTCTACCAACTCTGGGCTTAGTTTGCTCTTCTTCTTCTAGTTCCTTGAGCTGTAAAGTTAGGTTGTTTATTTTTAATCTTTCTTGTTTCTTTTCTTTTCTTTTTTTATAAATTTATTTATTTATTGGCTGTGCTAGGTCTTTGTTGCTGTGCGTGGGCTTTCTCTAGTTGCTGAGAGCGGGGGCTGCTGTTCGTTGCAGTGCACGGGCTTCTCATTGCGGTAGCTTCTCTTGTCGCAGAGTACGGGCTCTAAGCATGCGGACTTCAGTAGTTGTGGCACATGCACTCTAGAGCACAGGCTCAGTAGTTGTGGCACACGGGTTAGTTGCTCTGTGGCATGTGGGATCTTTCCAGACCAGGGTTCGAACCCATGTCCTCTGCATTGGCAGGTGGATTCTTAACCACTGTGCCACCAGGGAAGTCCTCTTGTTTCTTAATGTAGCCATTTATTGTTATGAAGTTCCCTTTTAAAACTGCTTTTGTTGCATCCCATAAATTTTGGTATTTTGTGTTTCCATTTTCATTTGTCTCAGGTATTTATTTCATCTTTGACCCATTAATTGTTCAGTGGTATATTGTTTAATCTCTGCATATTTGTAAATTTCCAATTTTCTTCCTGTAATTGATTTTTAGTTTCATACTATTGTGATTGGAAAAGGTACCTGATATGATTTCACTCTTAAATTTATCAAGGAATGTTTTGTGGCCTAGCATGTGATCTGTCCTGGAGAATGTTCCACGTGCAGTTGAGAAGAATGTATATTCTGTTGCTTTTGGATGGAATGTTCTGTACATATCTGTTAAGTCCATCTGGTCTAACATGTCATTTAAGACCAGTGTTTCTTTATTGATTTTCTGTCTGGATGACCTAACCATTGGTGAACGTGGAGTATTAAAGTCCCTTACTATTATTCTGTTGCTGTATATTTCTCTCTTTTGAGTCTGTTAATACTTACTTTATATATTTAGGTGCTCCAGTGTTGGGTGCATACATATTTACAGTGTCACATCCTCACATCCTCTTGTTGGGAATACCCCTTTATCACTGAGATACAGATCCATCAGAAGGAGTTACTGTTCTGACTGCTTGAATTGGTCCAGCCAGCCATATAGAATATAAGATATGGCCCATTCCTTCAAAACTTTTACTTTCCACTTGAGGAGATAAGGCTAACCCACATAAAACAATTGGAGATCTGAATAAGACTATAATTAAGTGTTAAATTATAGGGTAGAGACTATAAATACTGTACAATACTGTTTGGAGAAGAGACAACATTGAGGGCTGGACTAGTGCAGGCACATGAATGGCTTGGGACTTAAAAGAATATTTTGTAGAAAGCTGAGTTTTCCTTTCATATGAATTGTTTCTCTTTTCTTCTGATACTTGCCCACCTCCCACTAATTTCATATGCAAATAAACCATTGGGTTAAAAAAAGGCCCTTGGAAGGTTTTTTTTTTCTCCCTACCAGACAAGATAGAAAGAAAATAATAAACGAGGATGATAGAAAATACTGTTGGTGAAGCAATTTTCCTTTAAAATTTTAATTTTAAAATAACTGTGGAAATATTAAAATTCCTGACTGAAAGATCTACTGTTGTTTCTTTTTCATGGTGGATATAGCCCACGGCAGTAGCTTTGCTTGTGTATGGATCTCTATGGAAGCTTTTCTTTTGACTCTTGACTATCCCTGAACTACCATCATTTTCCTCTCAATGCAGTGACAGATTTAAAGATTCAAAAATAAGGAAAATAAATTCTTCCTCCTAAGCTACTCTGAAGTAGTGCAGAACCAGTACAATTTAGGGGGAAAATTGTGATTGAGAAGGTACTCTTAGAATTGATTGTAGCTAAGAATTCACATATGTAATTTGACTTGCATACCTTTTAAAAGGTATGATTTACCAGACAGTTATTAACAATTAGGTTATGTAACCATATCTCAAAACAGCTCTGCAATATAGGAAGTCGAGAGGCTTTAGAATGTGCTAAATAAGTAATTACCATATACACAGTTGAGAAACACAGTTTTCACCCCAAAGTGGACCACTTAAATACCATTATCATGGATTATAAAATAAAATTCATTAGCATCAGTATTTTCACTGGAATGTAAAGTAGCGCTGGTGTAGTTTGTAGGGGCTCAGTGCTCACCCTTAAGTTTTTTATTACTGGAGAAAACCAATGAATTTTATTGCAGTTTACATTGGACACAGATGTAGATGATGGTTTTGTAAATTTACTTTGAATAAATATCTCAGTAGCAGTGAAAGTGTATCACCAAAAGAGTGTGGTTATGAAAATATTATATTCTATTATGGTCCTCTGATTTTATAATTAAAGACTCCAGTGTTTTAAAGACAGGTGTAACCCATTACATCGAATGACTTGGAAGCTTTAACCTGACCTTGAAAACTTCATTTTACAGGAACTGGAAATTTGTTTTCTTTACATGCAATTGTTTTGAACACTGTAGGAAATAATATGGGAGTATGAAGTAGAAGGAATCATCTGAATAATTCTGACCAGAGAGTGCCCTGAGTAGTCATTTGGTTATTTTTTAGAGAAAACTATTATGGGGATGATTGCCTCAAAATTTTTTATATGTGAATACTTATACATGAGTTAAATTGTAATTGTCACTACATTGATGGGATTTAAAATTAACAAATGACTTTAAGAAATGGTTTACTTCTTTGTTCTTTCTCGACATGGGGATGCAGCCTTCTGAAGCTTTATTTTGAGAGGGCATCTGGCTATTTTTGACAGGTTCTCAAGGTATCTTGGGCATCACATCTATTTGGTCATGCTCAAAAGTTCTATGGTAGCATTAAGTAGTGGCCTCAGTTTAAAAAGACCCAAAGAGAGTGATGTTCATTCTGTTTCTTCTGGGATGGGGCTAACTTTCCACAAATCCTAAGTGATCAGAGTATTGCATCTACACATTTATGACAGTGTTTCTTTTTATTCTTCTTTCATGAAGAAATCATTTCAGTCTGAAATGTATTTACTGAACAGTGTCTAATGTAGGGTGTATAAAACTTCCGGCAGCATTTAGAGCACTTTCCCAATATGAACTCATTCTTATCATTATAACAACCCTAGGAAGCAGGGACTATAAATAACATATGGGGGGGTGTGGGTATTTTTTTAATCTCTATTTTATAGGTGGGAAAACTGAGGCATAGAGAACATGCAATACTAGCTTACATCTTGTGGCCCATAGCATTTCCATGGGTGATTCCTAAACTAGAAAGTTTATGAACTGCTGGATTATTTTGTTCTACTTTGGAATAAAGAAAACCATTTCACAGTTATAAATGAGCTCTTTCTGTGATTGATTGATTTTGCTGTTTTTATTAGCAAAATTCCATTATATATCCATAAATGATGTCATTTTCTCTTTCCCCTCTCTCAGTTTGTCATTTCTCTTTTGGATAGCCTTAAAATTCTAGGGAAGCAGAGGGAAATTTAGGGAATACAGTCCTTTAAAAGAGAATCACTTTTCCTATTAAACTATTAAGCTGGGTCAAGTAGACAACCTGTGGTTAGATGTAAGTAGATCACCTGTAATCCATCTGAACTGTAGTTCTTACCTACATTCCTCTGTATCTCACTTTCTTTTTTACTCTGGCTACCTTAAAGCTTTTCTCTTTGTATTTATTTTTTCAGCAATTTGACTATGATAATATAGGTCTAGGAGTGTGTGTGAGTGTGTGTGTGTGTGTGTGTGTGTGTGTGTGTGTGTGTGTGTGATTGTGCTTGAGTTTCTTGGATCTAACTTTGGAAAATTCTAGGACATTATTTCTTCTTCTGCCATATTCTCTCTTTCTTATCCTTCTGGGACTCAATTTTCACGTATGTTCTACAGCCGCTCTGGGATGCACTGTTTTATGTTTTTTCACTTTTTAAATCTTTTTGTGTTTTAGTTTGGATAATTTTTATGGACACCTCTTCAAGTTCACTGAATCTTTTCTTGGCTATGTTCAGTCTGCTTATAAGCCTATCAAAGGAATTCACCACTTCTGATAGTTGGGGTTTTTAAATAGCATTTCCATTGGACTCTTTTTTAATAATTTCCATCGTTCTACTGAAATAGCCCATTTGATCATGAATATTGTCTACTCCCCACCCCCAGATTATTTTGTATATTAATAATAGTTGTTTTGGGCTTCCCTGGTGGCGCAGTGGTTGAGAGTCTGCCTGCCAATGCAGGGGACATGGCTTCGAGCCCTGGTTTGGGAAGATCCCACATGCCGCGGAGCAACAAAGCCCATGAGCCACAACTACTGAGCCTGCGCGTCTGGAGCCTGTGCTCTGCAACAAGAGAGGCCGCGACAGTGAGAGGCCCGCGCACCGTGATGAAGAGTGGCTCCCGCTCGCTGCAACTAGAGAAAGCCCGCGCACAGAAACGAAGACCCAACACAGCCAAAAATAAATAAAATAATTAATTAATTTAAAAAAAATAATAGTTGTTTTAAAGTTCCTGTGTGATAGTTCTAGGTCACCTCTGAGTCTGGCTCTGTTGATTGCTTTGTCTCTTGACAGTGGGTTTTTTCCTTACATTTTGTGTGTGTCTGCGTGTGTGTGTGCGCACACACACGCGCACACTGTAATTTTTATTGCATGCTAAACATCACGCTTAATGGAGACTGAGGTAGATAATATTTATGCTCAGAAGTGAACATGCCTCTTCTTCTTCTAGGTCATTAATGTTTGGGGAAGTTGAGTCAGTCTAGTCAGTAATTGATCTGGGTTTATGTTTTGAGTTGCCATTGTTACCTTCAGTGTACTGCTGGCTTCAAATTCCTCTACCTGTGGGCCACCATAACCGTGTGTCTAGGTGGGGACTGGGGTCCTGGAGGGTTTACTCATGGTCCCTGGTCTGCCATCTGCTTTCATCTGCAAAGGCCTGTGTCAGAAAGGGCTCTCTTTCCACAGTCTTATGCCTCCTCCGTGGTATGCTGCCTGCTTCTTGGTGCCCAGCATCTGCTGGAGCCGGGGATTTCTTAGTCCTCGTGGTCTAGTTTCAATCTTAGGCAGCCCTGTGCACCTGGGCCTCAAGGGTGGGACCTTCTGGGCATTCCTGCCCTGCTCCCCAAGGCAGCCAGACTCTGCCTATATCTGTGGTGAGTTTCTGCCCCTCTCCTGGTGGTAGTAGAGTTCTGCTTTATTGGTACAGGCTCCTGAGTCCAAGGGCCAGTAGATCTTTGCTTGGCTGCAGAAGGAGATGGATTTTTCTTCTACCCATCCCCCAGTAGCCCAGGGAGAAAGCGGGCTTGCTGCCATTCCCCCAGTGGCTTAAGGCTTTTGCTTCGTCTGAGAGGAGGGTCGGGGAAGTAGCAGAGTTTCATGGTGTCCCCATCACCTGCTGCATGCCTGTGTCCTGGAGAGGGGCTCTCTCCTACTCTGGCCCCAGTCTTTCTCAGGAGCAACCTGTGAAGGCTTTCATGTGAGTACAGACTCTCCCTGTGTCTGGGGTACCCAGTTGCTCCAAGCTGATACAGTAGCCCACACTTGGCCTTTAGGATTTCCTTACAATTTAACTGATTTCTTTTTTTAAAAATTTATTTATTTATTTATTTATTTATTTATTTATTTATTTATTGTGGCCGTGTTGGGTCTTCGTTGTGGCACACAGCCTCTTCATTGTGGTGTGCGAGCTCAGTAGTTGTGGTATGTGGGATCTTAGTCCCCCAACCAGGGATCGAACCGGGGCCCCCTGCACTGGGAGCACGGAGTCTTAACTGCTGGACTGCCAGGGAAGTCCCTTAACTGATTTCTTTTATGTGCTTCCATGGTGGACTCTTCCTCCCGTGCTCTACAAACTGTGAAACAGTGTCTATGTCTTCTCTCTCCTTGGAGGGGTTTTTCACTCCTTGGAATTCAGTTCTCTTGTGATCACAGTTCTCTGATGGGTATAAGAAAAGTTGTGATTTTATTGATAGTCTGGCTTTTTCTTGTTAAGTGGGAGTGATGTTCTCTCTTGGCTTTCTGCATCCTAAGCTGTCATCTGAACTGGACTTGCCCACATTTGGGACTGTCCAATCACCCATAGGTTCCCAAGCCAGTAGCAGATCCGTGAGGAGAGCATCCTCAGGCCAAGCAGCTTTCTGTTACTTGCAGTAAAGGGCCCTTCCATGTGAGGGGGAAGCAGCGTTTGACCATATCTAGCTTTTCTTCAAGTTATTTTATTCTTTTTCAATTCATCTGATTTTATAAAATGACCTTCAGAGTGACTGTTTTTGCTCCAGATCCTTTTCTTTTTTTCTTTTTTCCTTTTTGCTCATCTTGGAGAGCACATCAAAGCTTTAAAGATGTATGAAAAACCTTGCAAGCTAACCCTGATGTACCCGGCATGACTTATTCCTTCAACTCAGAGCTATTGTTACTGAGCTGAAGAAAGGTCAGGCCTTGCTGTGCTTGTTTAATAGGCCTCAAGTTATTTCTGGAGTTTTTTGTTTTGTTAAGGATAGAAATTTCTTTTTCTTTTTTTTTTTAAACATCTTTATTGGAGTATAATTGCTTTACAAGGACAGAAATTTCTTTAACCAGTGTTTCCAAACTCTCTTTCATCCCAGACTCCCTTCAATAAACATAAAGATCTCATACTCTTCTTTAATGTTACTTATATCAGAGTAAATAACTGGACTCAAAACCAACCAGAAGGATAAACGGCTGCTCTGTCTTCACGCTCCATCCCCATTGTTAGGGCGCCGTGTCAGTTTCTGCCAGCGTATTGAATCTGGAGGTTGATTCGTCATTTTCTCGTGGTGTTATATTGAGAAATAGTCAAAGAGAAAATGGAAACAAATCAGTTTAGACATACAAGAGGAATGCAGTAGGACCCACCAGGCCATGCTGTCCCAGTAGGACATCAACTCCTGGGCCTTGACACCAGACTCCGACTCCTCAGACGGGTTTCCTCTTCTCTAGAAGGTGCTACAGTGGTTGCATCAGACTCAAGCACCTTGTTGCCGGCAAAGAAGTGAGGCCCACCTATTTGTCACCTCATTTCAGGATGAGAATTTATGAAATTGCTCACTCCCATTTATGAACTGCTACCTCTGAAATACCCCAGATGGTCGTGTTAGAGGCCAAAAGGTAGTGACAAACTTCTGTTAAATAAAGTAGGCAGTCTTGTTAGAAATAGGTATGTTTTTCCATTGGGTTCAATGTGGCTACTTCCGTTTTTATTGTTAAATATAAGTTCTATAAACATTTTCGTTCTTCCTGAGTTTGCTGTGATGCAGAAAAGCTCGCTTAGCCTCTTGCTAGGTCATTGCTTTCAAAAAATTATTCCTGATACAAAAATGTTATTCTGTAAGTAAGCGTTGGTTAAACATATAAATGAATCTTTAAGCTTCTGTCCCGAAATAAGTGTTGGTTAAACACATAAATGAATCTTTAAGCTTCTGTCCCGTTCAAAATTTTATGATGCCTTATCTAGAATTCAGAATTTCAGGGTTGATATGGAGGTGGATTCTTTCGGAAGCTGGTTTTCTTCCAGACTGGACGTAACTTTTGTGTTTCTTCTCTTGGTATTAAGAAGTGCTGATAGTGCAGCAGAAATGCACCAGTGGACCAAGTTTATCTACATGTTGTGGTTTCCACCACTCGGAAGCTTTAGGTGACGAGTACTTACAACATTAAGAGCCAGTTCTGAAACATCATCTGTACAATTTTTAAAAGTATTTGGAGGCATCTCCATCTCAGCAGAAACTTACATTTTTTTCTTCTGGTTTTAGGTGATTAGTGCATGTTAGTTATACACATTAGTTTTCCTTTAGTTAAAAAAAAACTGTATGTGTAGCACATATAGTTTGATCACTTTTTAATTTTAACTTTAAACTAACTAACATTAAGACGCAGCACAGAAAATAGATTCTAACTCTGCTGCCGACGGGCTGCGTAGCTTATGCGAGTACGTGATCACTGCTGGGCTAAAAAGTAAAGGCTAGGTGGAAATATGTAGGATGGGATAAAGATTCTGGGACAAAGTCAGGCAGGTTGGGGGCCTGGGTCTCCTGCTGAGGAAGCCCAGTTCTCCCTCCATCTGCCTTCCTCTTCCTTTCCTCTGGGCTGTGGGGGACCAGCTTGCCTTCACATCCATCTGTTGCTTCCAGCCAGTCAGCTAGCAGGGAAGGAGAGACAGACCTTTTCATTCAGGCATCCATGTGCTGAAGTGGTAGTCCAGTATTAATCAATATGTTGAGAATGACAGAATAAAAGATTACACTGTTGAGAAAATGCTGTATATATATTTCAATGAATAAATGGATAGGCACCTCCATTTATCTTTGTGATTCCTTTTACTAGTGGCAGCTTTGAGATATAATTTATAAAAATTATAAAATTCCCTTACTTAATTAGTATGCTGTCTTTATTAAAGGTAAATATGTATTTTTAAAGGTAAAGACAACCCTCATTCTGAAAAATAGGAAATTCATGCATTTGTTTCATACCCTTATACATGGCTGACTACAAATTTAATTTCATGCCAACTTGCTTGAATAGACAATGTAAGTTTTAGGGATTGGAACAGCTGTAGTATTCAGTACAGTGTATCTTATAGATACCATTACCACAGCTTTAATGTCTTTTGCACTTTATTGCTTGGAGGATACAATTATAAAGAAATACTCTGCCTTGTGGCTTTTATGTTTCATGTTGGCATTCAGATCACAAAAGCCTCTTTGGTTCATTTTGAAACTTTGAGGGAAATGATACCTGTATGATTTCAAGTTTAAGTTTAATTGCCTTCTGCAAATTGCTTTTGGAAGTATAGGTGGTCAAAAAGTAAAAGTAGTTTTAAATTTCAGACACAGAGAATAGCATAATCACTTTTTAAAATGTGGAGGTTTCATTCAAAATAGATTCTCTTGGGGACTTCCCTGGCAGTCCAGTGGTTAAGACTCCACGCTTCCACTGCAGGGGACGTGGGTTCGATCCCTGGTCAGGGAACTAAGACCCGACATGCTGCATGACACGGCCAGAAAAAAAAAAAAAAAATTCTCTCAGAGCAGGAAAGTTAGAATGCCTTTGTATAATATTTTGCATGCTCTTTTCTTTATTGCATGAAAGTCATATAATCTCAACCTCCATCTCTCTTTCTTATTTATGAATATAATGACTTACTGAAAATTTATTACAAATTTCATATGCCTCCTGAAAGGCAATGTCGAGTTTTAGGTTAAAATTGTGAAAGATGTTGTGAGGCCATTTGAGCAATTTAAAATCATAATAAAGGCATCTATACAGGGAAAGAACTTAAATGCACACATAGATGTGGCATCAGCTCCTTGAGGTGAGCACCTGCTACATCATGCAGGAAAGTTGAGGAGTGCATTATTGGTGATGCAGACTGCTGTAGAAATAGATGTTGCCTGAAGTTTTTCACTTGGTAGTGTTACTAGTCTGTTAACATTGGAAGGACTTAGGTGACTTGTTCTAAACATTCGCCTGGTGCATGGGAGCAGGCTTTAATAAATCCAACTCCAGAATTTTAGAAGCACCTCTAGCTGAAATCTGGGCCTCCCACCCAGACTTAATACAACAACAGAAGTAAAACCATATCTATTTGAAGAGTTTAGGACCATTACTAATCTAATATGAGGCTCTGAATAGCCAAGAATTGCCGCTGGAATTTAAGTTTCTACTCACGTAACACATAATTTAATGGTTCATACTTAGTTTCCAGAAATAGCCCAGACAGCTTAGTGAGTCCAAGTGGTTAGAGAGTGGTTTTAAACTTTAATATACATTCCCATCACCTAGAGTGCTGCCTAAAGTGTAAATTCCTGGGCACCACCCCCTGGAGAGCTGATTCCATGAGCCTAGGAATCTGCATTTTACCCACGTAGCCCAGGGGATTCTGAGGAAAGTGGTTTAGTGACAGCCTTTCAGGAAACACTGGTGTAGGAGGTGTATATCCAGCAGGGCCTGCTTCACGGGTGTATTACCGGTGCATTGTACAGGCCCCATACTCAGAAAGGCTGTGTAGTTGGCTTAATGCTCTTCCATGGCCTTCTTAAAATTCTTAATTTCTGAACGAGGTTGTTCATTTTCCCCTGCATTTTCACTTTCCCTTGGGCCCTGCAAATTGTGTGGCCAATTCTCTATGCGAGCTTCTATTGGAATTGTGTTTCTTCATCCTCATGGGTTGCAATCATTCAATAATGATTTTTTTTTTACCTGTCTGTATTAGGCTGTAAATGCCAAGGCCACTTCTAAGCTTTAGAAGTGAATGAGTATCATTAATTATAGAACATACAATTGGAAATCCTAAGAGTATGATTTTTTTCCCAAGGAAATTAAATTTTTATTCCTAGTCTTGAACATAGAAACCTGTGTTTGTGTTATTCTAATACACTATGATGTTTTTCTCCTAGGATGGTACAAAACAGAAAAGAGAGCGGAAAAAGACGGTCTCCTTCAGCAGTATGCCCACGGAGAAGAAGATAAGCAGTGCAAGTGATTGTATCAATTCCATGGTGGAGGGTTCGGAACTCAAAAAGGTTCGCTCCAACTCTAGAATTTACCACAGGTATTTTTTACTGGACGCTGACATGCAGAGCCTGAGGTGGGAACCATCCAAGAAGGATTCTGAGAAAGCCAAGATTGATATTAAATCCATCAAGGAAGTGAGAACAGGAAAAAATACAGACATATTCCGCAGCAATGGCATTTCTGACCAGATATCTGAAGACTGTGCATTTTCAGTCATCTATGGAGAGAATTATGAGTCACTCGATTTGGTTGCCAACTCCGCAGATGTTGCGAACATCTGGGTCACGGGACTGCGGTACCTAATTTCTTATGGGAAACATACACTTGATATGTTAGAAAGTAGCCAAGACAACATGAGGACTTCTTGGGTTTCACAAATGTTTAGTGAAATTGATGTAGATAACCTGGGACATATAACTCTGTGCAACGCCGTGCAGTGTATCAGAAACCTCAATCCTGGTTTAAAAACGAGCAAAATTGAGCTTAAGTTCAAAGAATTGCACAAGTCCAAGGACAAAGCTGGTACTGAAGTCACAAAGGAGGAATTTGTTGAGGTTTTCCATGAGCTTTGTACTAGACCTGAAATTTATTTCCTTTTAGTTCAGTTCTCAAGCAATAAAGAATTCCTTGATACCAAGGACCTTATGATGTTTCTTGAGGCAGAGCAGGGTGTGGCACATATAAATGAGGAAATAAGCCTTGAAATTATTCACAAATATGAGCCATCCAAAGAGGGTCAGGAAAAGGGCTGGCTTTCCATAGACGGGTTCACTAATTACCTTGTGTCATCTGACTGTTATATATTTGATCCAGAGCATAAGAAGGTCTGTCAGGACATGAAGCAACCCTTGTCTCATTACTTTATAAACTCATCTCATAATACATACTTAATAGAGGATCAGTTCCGAGGTCCCTCTGATATCACAGGATACATCCGAGCTCTTAAAATGGGTTGCCGGAGTGTTGAATTGGATGTATGGGATGGGCCAGATAACGAACCTGTGATTTACACAGGCCACACCATGACCTCACAGATCGTCTTCCGCAGCGTCATTGATATTATTAACAAGTATGCATTCTTTGCTTCAGAGTACCCTCTCATCCTGTGTTTGGAAAATCACTGTTCTGTTAAACAACAGAAGGTCATGGTTCAACACATGAAGAAAATTTTAGGAGACAAGCTCTACACAACCTCACCCAGTGCTGAGGAATCTTACCTGCCATCCCCAGATGTCCTGAAAGGGAAGATACTCATTAAGGCAAAGAAGCTGTCTTCCAACTGCTCTGGAGTAGAGGGCGATGTTACTGATGAGGATGAAGGGGCAGAGATGTCTCAGAGGATGGGCAAGGAGAACGCAGAGCAGCCCAACCACGTGCCTGCCAAGCGCTTCCAGCTCTGCAAAGAGCTGTCTGAGCTGGTGAGCATCTGCAAGTCGGTACAGTTCAAAGAGTTCCAGGTATCCTTTCAGGTTCAGAAGTACTGGGAAGTCTGCTCATTCAACGAAGTGCTTGCCAGCAAATACGCCAACGAGAATGCGGGGGACTTTGTCAATTACAACAAGCGCTTTCTCGCCAGGGTTTTTCCCAGTCCCATGAGAATTGACTCCAGCAACATGAACCCTCAAGATTTTTGGAAATGTGGTTGTCAGATCGTGGCCATGAACTTTCAGACCCCGGGACTGATGATGGACCTGAACATCGGCTGGTTTAGGCAGAACGGGAACTGCGGCTACGTGCTGCGGCCGGCCATCATGAGGGAGGAGGTCTCCTTCTTCAGCGCCAACACCAAAGACTCCGTCCCAGGAGTCTCACCCCAGCTCCTTCACATCAAGATCATCAGCGGGCAGAACTTCCCCAAACCCAAAGGATCGGGTGCTAAAGGCGACGTGGTGGACCCTTACGTCTACGTTGAGATCCACGGGATCCCCGCTGACTGCGCAGAACAGAGGACGAAAACAGTGCACCAGAACGGAGACGCTCCCATCTTCGACGAAAGCTTTGAGTTCCAGATCAACCTGCCCGAGCTGGCCATGGTGCGCTTTGTGGTCCTGGACGACGACTACATCGGGGATGAGTTCATCGGCCAGTACACGATTCCCTTCGAGTGTCTGCAGACGGGCTACCGCCACGTGCCGCTGCAGTCGCTCACCGGCGAGGTCCTCGCCCACGCTTCTCTGTTCGTGCACGTGGCCATCACTAACCGGAGAGGAGGCGGGAAACCTCACAAGAGGGGCCTCTCTGTGAGGAAAGGGAAGAAGTCCAGGGAATATGCGTCCCTGAGAACACTGTGGATTAAAACTGTGGACGAGGTCTTCAAGAATGCCCAGCCCCCAATTCGGGACGCCACCGACCTGAGAGAGAACATGCAGGTACGGCGCGGGGGCTTGTGTGCGCCTGCGCGCGGTGTATGAGTCTATTGGAGGGTTTCTTTAAACAGCAGTATCTCCGATCTTAAATACTTTGTAAATTCCCATCGCTTGTAAGAATGTTTACCACCGATCTCATTTTTTTTTAATCATGTGACTTTCCAAAACGGCAGCTGGTATTGAACACACTCTATGGGAATGAGACAGCCTTGCTGCTGAGTCCACACCCGTCCTGGTCCCCGTTAACCACTAGGGAACAGTCCCCCGTCTTCTCTAGAAGCGCACATGGGAATCTCTGGTATTTCTGAATATTCCTTAGCTGGAACACCCTGACGTCAAGCCCATCAAAGTAGAGGGACACGTTTCGGTCCTTTCTTGTGGGGCCGTCATGCTGTGGGAATGGTGAGCCTGTAAACAGCCCGTGGGTTAATGTATTGAGCCTGCTCTTGACTCTGGAGCGCAGCTATCTAATTGTGTAAGTAAAAGACACGTGACACCTGTATTTATTAGATGTCTGAGATAATAATTACCTCTGAACCGCATAGTGGCGAAAAGCAATCAGTCAGGGTTAGGTATGTAATTAAGGATTGTCCACGTGTCTAGCAGGATACTGGGGCTACCAGTGATGCAGAACGAGGCTGCGAGGTCTACCTCACACACACACACCTGCCCCAGCCCACCCCAGTGTGTGATGGATCACTGC
>NC_041214.2:39739964-39752106 GCF_002837175.3 Physeter macrocephalus
ACACACACACACACATATATATATAATCTTTGTAACTATTATGAGCAGAATGCCAGCAGCAAGTAAAATTAAAAGACCTTCCCACAGTGGAGACATTTTGGTTTATTTCTTGTCTCATAGTAAATGTGGAGGGTGTCTCCCTGCCTCTGAGGGTGCCATGGTTGGTGGACCTCAGCTCTGAGCAGGCCGCACGTCCCTGCCCTACGGCAGCTGTCATGCGCATAAAGCCGAGCCTCGTCCTTCCAGGGCCGCGTGTCTGTGCTGAACCCACGTTGCAGTCGCCGCTGCGTGATA
Source organism: Physeter macrocephalus (assembly GCF_002837175.3). NCBI lineage: Eukaryota > Metazoa > Chordata > Mammalia > Artiodactyla > Physeteridae > Physeter > Physeter macrocephalus. Next base: position 39,740,259 of record NC_041214.2, read on the forward strand.
CCCCTGCCACACCCGGGCGGTCGGGCCAGGGATGCCGTAGGAAACAGCAGACTTTAGTTGGGGCTGGGCAGCAGATAATAAACAAATAGGACAACGGCAGGTGAAGAAGAAGTAACTGGGGAGTGCGATGGTGTGACTGGCGGCCCCCCTTAGAGCTCTCAGTAAGGATTTATTGTTATGAGCAGTCAACATCCAAGTGATTTTGAACAAAATCATACACAGCTTGATGCCCATATTTAAAGCAATATTAATAAAAAGAAAATGTTTAAATTTAAAACCAACGTGCTGCTCATTTCCAAGGACGGGGGTGTTTGAGAGCAGAAGGTACAGGGCTTGGGGGGCCCAGATCCCTCCCCTCTGGCCGCCGTGCTCAGCCCAGATCACGACCCAGGTGTGCCTGGGGTGACTCATCTTTCGGTTGGAATGTACCTTTTCTGGCAGCACAGTGATTAAGAGCAGAGGCCTCATCCTCAGCAGACTTCAGGTAAAGTCCTGACACCTTCATCTGCTAGCTGTGTGACCTCAGACAGACAACAGAGGCAGGCCACAGCTGAGGCTCGGCCTCCTCGGTCCCAGCGTATATGGGGTCGTGTATATTACCTATGCCTTGCACACAGTGATCAAAGAACACCGACTCGTGGCTTTTTACAGTATGGAAGGGTTTCCTTTAATGGGGATTTTAATGGCACCTCTGGTGATTAGAAAAAAAGAGCACTGAGGGCAGGAGGAGAAGCAGCATGGAGACGGGACTGGGGGAAGGGAAGGCCGTGGTACCGGGCAGGAAGGTCTCCCACCGGGCTCATCTCCACGGAGACTGCAGCATCCTCCAAGTTCCTTTAGCTTTGGAACCAGCTGGTATGAACAGGTGAGAGAGACTCTAGTTTCTATCTTGCAAATATTCCTCTTTTTTTTTTGGCTGGCTGGCATATTTGATACTTATTTTAAGCCTGATTTTTTTTTTTTTGGAATCTTTACCTTTTTGAATGCAGACGCCATTTTTTTTGTTTGCTCATAATTACATATCAGCATTAGCACTGCTGTGAACTTTGATCTGAAAAGTAGCTTTGCCCTTCGAAAGAATTTAACTTATTTGCCTTTTCCATACTTTTGATACATTGGTATTACAAATATCTATAACTATGTTTACTTTGGAAAGTAGCCATTTTTCCCAGGATAAGGTAATCATTAACCCTGTCTGTCATAACACTGCTAGTAACTGTTGTACGAGGCAGTCCAAGGATAACCAAGTATATTGGGGATAACATCCACGAGAAATTAAAACCCTGGTGAATTACAAAGCGCCTTCTTCTTTCCGTTGAGCAGAATGCAGTGGTGTCCTTCAAGGAGCTGTGTGGCCTCTCCTCCGTAGCCAACCTCATGCAGTGCATGCTGGCAGTGTCTCCCCGCTTCCTGGGACCTGATAACACACCCCTGGTGGTCCTGAATCTCAGCGAGCAGTATCCCACCATGGAGTTGCAGGGAATCGTGCCCGAGGTTCTGAAGAAGATCGTGACAACTTACGACATGGTGAGTGGCTCTTTGCACTTTTATGGAGCCCAGGGGAGAGAGGTGTCTTAGGACAGTACCCCGACATGCTTAGGAGCTCTTGCTGAGGTGTGCTTTCCTAGTTCATGCTTCCTTTACCTGTGCTGGAAAAGTTATTCCCCTGACCTTGCTGTATTTGAAAGACTTTAGTGTTTTGTTGTTGCTATTTTAGAAAGCAGGATTCAGACGGCTTTTCAAGAATGTATCTGAATTGATTTCTAAAGCATACACTATTTTCCACATATATATAGGAGGGAATTTTTTTAACCTTTCCCTGCAATCAGCCATTGAGTCACTCATTTTTATTTTGTTTTCAAACTGGTAAAGGTGAGAAATTTAGTTTTTTTTCCGAAAATACACTTTAAATACCATCAGAGGCAGGTGCTTCCACTACATGACTCTATTGTGCAATGTTTTCCTTCCTTATAGCAGCTGCTCTGTGGCGCCTGTGATTGGTAATCAGCTTAGCGTTAATGAGGAATCCTCGGGACACCTAGAATATTGCATTTTTGCCCTTAAGGTCTATCTTGCGTTTTCCTAATCGCTTCCTGCTTTCGCTGTACTTTTTGATCTATCGTAACTCTGAGGGATGAGTTAGTGGGTGAACAATACCGTTTCAAGCTCGCAGTGTAGCTGAAGTTGTCAAAACGCCGGTGAGCGCCGCAGGTCCTCCCCTGCGGTCAGGGTTAAGGGTGGTGCTGGACACTCCCCTCCCAGATGGGCGAGGCTGTCAGCCTGTACCGCCCGGGTGCTCAGAGGTAAGAGGCCTCACCCACCACCACCTCCTCCACACAAGAAGCAGGAGCTCAGACCACAAAACTCAAGGCTGCTTCTCAGGTAGCCTGCTGTGGTCTAAGACAAATCAGGAGTGGCACTGTAAACCTTACAGAAATAAATTTTTTTTTTTTTACTATTCTGTAAGTTGACCTGAGAGCTGCAATTCAGAGGGATTTATACAATTTCCAGGAAAGAAAAAAATGCTTTAGGTCAGCATTTCCCACAGTGTCTGCTGAGGAACCTTGGTTTCTTAGGATATTAATAAGTGTCACATGGGAGAAAGGGTTCCATGTTGAAATAATTTAGAGAAATACTGGTTTGAGCAAAATTAATCAGATGTCTTCACTGCAGGACTGTGTGGGCCCTTTTGTTTGCTGGCAGTGGCTTTCCAAAGGGTGATGGACATAGTATGCCCTATTTCACAAATTGTCTTGACCATGGGGTACTATTTCCAAAAACAAAAGTTTGGAAGCATTTTTGTGCTTGATCTTCTTCACTTCTTGGCCTTGCTCACCCAAATCTTTGGGTGCATAAGATCTGGAAGTCCAAGTCAGAAGAATGCAACACTTTTTTTTCTTTTGTTCTCTTTCTTTCCCCCAGTTTTATTGAGACATAATTGACACTCATGTATAAGTTTAAGGCGTACAGCATGATGGTTTGGTTTATGCACATTGTGAAATGATTACCACAGTGGATTCAGCTGACATCCATCTTCTCATATAAAAAGAAGGAAGAAGAGAGGAAAGGAAAAAAAAAATTTCTTGTGATAAGAGCTCTTAGGATTTATTTTCTTAAGTTTCCTATGTATCAGTCATCATGGTATATATTACATTCCTAGGATTATTTATCTTATAACTGGCAATGTCTACCTTTTGACCACCTTCCTTCAGTTCTCACTGTCTGCACCCTTCACCTCTGGTAACCACAAATCTGATCTCTTTTTCTATGAGTTTGGTTTTTTTGTTTTTGTTTTGTTTTGTTTTAGTTTCCACATATAAGTGGGTCTTACAGTATTTGTCTCTCTCTGACTCATTTCACTTAGCATAATACCTTCAAGGTTCATCTGTGTTGTAGCAAATGGTAGGATCTCCTCATATTTTAATATATATATGTATATCTCACAACTTCTTTATCTCTCCATAGACATTTAGGTTGTTTCCATATCTTGGCTATTGTAAATAGTGCTGCTATGAACATGGGGGCGCATGTATCTTTTTGAGTTAGTGTTTTTATTACCTTAGGATATATTCCAAAAAGTGGAATTGCTGGATCATATGGTAGTTCTGTTTTTAATTCTTTGAGGATCTTCCATGCTGTTTTCCCTAGTAGCTATGCAAATTTACATTCTCACCAATAATAAGAGTGCAGTATTTTAAACAGCTTATCAGTTCATTACCTTAAGAAAAAGTGGTATTTGATCTTTTTCCTAAGTTCCAATGCAGTAACCACACATCGTAGCAGGTGCTTGTTATTCCCTGCTCTTTCCAGCTTAGAGTTCACGGTGATGTAAGATAAATAAGGACCGAACACTGGACACTGCCCGCAAACTGCAGGGAGTGGCAGTCACCCTTCAGAAAGAAGGACGGCCAGGGGCAAATGTGTCTGTAAACATGGGTGGGGTGAGCACTGTGCTGGGTGCTGGAGGGGCCACAGGCCTGAGCATAAGGGGTCCCTGTCCTCAGGGAGCCATCCAGTCTGCTAGGATGGCAGCTGGGGAACAAAACAAAGAAGCTTATGCTGAGATTCCTTTGGGGGGAAAAGATGGAAAGATAGGAAAAAGAGGTAAAATGGAAAAGTCTGAAGAGCTCTTGCATGCTGTGCCTCAGGCTACCTAGTTAGTTTTATGAGAAGAAGCCCAAAGAAGTAGCTGATATTTGTAAATGCTTTTTAAACTTAAGCCACAAATAAAATCGTTAGACCTTTTGCAGACCCACGTCACTGACCAACATCTAAGATGACTTACCGGCTCAGGTGTGTTACTGGTCACACAGTGACATTTCTTCATGGTAACCTTTTTTTTTTTTTTTTTTTTTTGCGGTACGCGGGCCTCTCGCTGTTGTGGCCTCTCCCGTTGTGGAGCACAGGCTCTGGATGCGCAGGCCCAGTGGCCATGGCTCACGGGCCCAGCCGCTCTGCGGCATGTGGGATCTTCCCAGACCGGGGCACGAACCCGTGTCCCCTGCATCGGCAGGCGGACTCTCAACCACTGCGCCACCAGGGAAGCCCCATGGTAACCTTTTTAACAGGACCTTCCTGAGAGTGGGATGTGGTGCCCCAGGGAGGTGTTAACTGGAAGGGTCAGTACCCAGGCGCTAGTCCAGGCTGAGCCCAGAGCGGGAGTGGGACCGTAGCTGGGTGGACACAGTGCCCACCATATCACTTTCCCCGCCCCTTCCTCTCCCTGGGCTGGCAGATGATAACATTTACTATGTAACTCTTATCTACATATAACTTTATAATTGTGTTGTTGTAGAAATGGTAAGACAGTTGGCTTGCTTAAATTTTTAAAGTTGTGAAATTAGTCTTACATAATGTCTCATTGACATAGCTGGGCTGTATTATACCCCTAGCTTTATTGATTTGTTCTCTTTTTCATTCCACCTGATAAACTAAGCTATAAAGTACTTAAAATTAGATTCAAATTTTTATAATTTGCATTTTAAAGATTGTCATATTGCTATGGCAATATTATAGCTCTTGTAATATTTTATAGTCCATTTATTAGTGACTTAATTATTTCTCACCTCTGACAATTAATTTATTAAAGCTAGCTAAAGAATAGATGAAATACTGATGGGAAATGTCATAAGGTCTTGGATAGCCTTTATTTTTGTAACGTTTGTTATGTTGAGCTTAACCCAAAATTAGCCTTAGAAATAAGATCTTATTTCATTTCGTTGACTTCCCATTTATAGTTTGAAGACTCCAAATGAGAAGTAAGCGTAGTTTGAGAAATCCACCCCTCCCCACAAAGTCCTGTGTTACTGTGAGTCTGCACTGCTGAAGTTGCCCTCCAGCGAGGACAGGATTGCGGTATCTCCTAAGAGTGTACAGATATGTATTTATGCTGTCAAGATTGTGACTGTTTTTCTGTCTAAACTCTTACTAATAAATGAGTTGTAGCTGAAATATGCCACTGTCTTTGTGAAAAAGGAGAGTGCAGGGAAGGAGCGGATTGTGGAAATGTGGGCACCGTGTAAGCCGGTATGGAGGCTAGGAAAGAGGGCCCACGCTCAGGGTGGCCTGCAGCCCCATTTGCCTGGGACAGACCCTGCTTGTACACCTGTGGTCCCAGCATAATTATTAATAGTTCTACCTTTAACCCTTAAGAGTGTCCCTGTTTAGATAATTAGTTGTGTGGTCACCCTGCCCACGGCCCCTAGATTGTCCTAATGGCTCTTGGGATCCCACCAACAAACAGGTCTTCAGAGAGGCCCAAATTGTGGTTTTTTGCCCTATTTGTCGTCCCTCCTTGGATCCCGGAAGTGGTGAGGTTTGAGGCTGGGACGTTGCTCAGGAAGGCGGGTGTCAAAGCCACTCGGGAGCAGAGGAAGAAAAACACAGACACCTTCTTAGATCAGGCAGATGGGGGAGAAATAGGGAGGGACTGGTCTGGAGAGTGGGAGTGACTGTGTGGTCACACAAGGGAGGCTTTTCTTCCCTGGAGGAGTTCACAGTTTAGTGGAAGAGATGAAACATACCCAGAAATAGTGAGAGGATAGATGATAGATAGATGTGTTAAAATATGTAAACAGATTATTTGGATGTTCATGGGAGAGAACGGTCAGTTTCAAGTTTAGGAATTAGGAAGACTTCAAGGAAACACTGGCCTCTGACCCTTAAGAACGACTCAGATTTCAGCAGGTGAAGAAAAGGAGACTGTTGCAGGCTGAGTTCACAGGGTGAAACGCTCTCAGAAATGGGAAGCACGTGTTCTAGGAAATTCAAGCGTGGCCCGTGGGAGTTCTTGCACATTTTTGAGCAGCAAAGGGCCATGCTCAGAATTAAGATTATGGACTGTGGGAGGGTAAGGCTGAAAGAGGACTCAGAGGCCGCCTGCTGAGCGTCTTTATTTTGCAGATGAGATAATGGAAACCCAGTGGTGCATCAAATTAATGGCAGAACCATTAATGGTTCTAATGGCAGGTTTAGAGCCTGACTAGTCTCTTTGTCCAGTTTTTGCCCTGCAGTCCAGATCAGGAAGATGAGCCATGTGTGGTGTGTAGATGACTGATGAATCTGCCCATAAAGCCCAGATAGCGCCAATAATCATGATCTGACGTTGTTCACGTGGGGCTCTTGAAGTCCCAGGTACCTTATTTCTGATTCTTGCTCCCCCATGAAGGTGGAGAAGAATTCATCTTGCATACTTTGGCGTATGTTAAAAGGCAGATCCGATGAGCTTAATATAAGGAAGACTGTATTCAACAGAATGGAATCTGATTATAAGTACCTGAATATATCTTTTGTATTATTACTTCAGAAAACAGAAAATTTAAGTGTTTTACTTAAAAGTGTGTGTCAGTGAACTTGAATGCATCCACTGTTGAGAATCAGATATCACAGTTGAGCTTGTTCTCTCCTGTGTTTAAAGGCTGGTTTGGAGAAGGTAAGGATTACGTAACCTGAGTAAGAGATTCTGGTGAGTGAGTGGGTCCCCTCTCCGTAACACACAGTGCTGCTGGGATGATCCGCTGGGAGGCTTCAGGACCACGTCTCCTCATCTCCTGTCATCATCATCTTTTTATACTAAAGTGGTTTTTACCACCCTTTCAAATGTTGATGAAAGTAACGATTCAGCTCTCCAGCTATCTTTGCTTATTAGTTTCAGATTTACCATCTGCTTTACGCTTAAATTTTTTAAAATGTTATGAGATCTATGCTAACAAATAGAGACCAAGATGTCAACATTCTTCCTTGACTGAGAGAAAACACTGGAAGTTTAAATATTTTGTGAAGTGTTACATAAAAAGAAAGTTCTCTTTAAAATTTTTTCATTGGACTTTGAGGGCAGTATTCTCGGTGAAAGAAGCCAGACACAGAAAGACAAGCCCTGCGGGATTCCACTTAAATGAGGTATCTAAAATAGTCAGATTCATAAAATCAAAGACTAGACTGGTAGTTACCAGGGGCTGGGAGGAGGGGGAGATAGGACGTTATTAATCAACAGGCATGAAGCTTCAGTTAAGTGAGGTAGAGGAGTTCTAGAGACCCGTGTACAGTAGCACCTTGTACCTCTAGTCAACGGTAATGCATTGTACAGGTAAGCATTTGTTAAGAGGGGTAGATCTCATGTTAAGTGTCCTTATCACATAAGCATTTTTTAAAGAAAAAATATTTTCCCTTGGTTTTGCTACAATTTTTCTGCACTATGGAATATGCTTCAGTCATTGTAAGTAAATTGATGATGAAGTCACAGGGAATGAAAAGGAGAGAAGGGGAAAAGGGAAAGAAAAGGATGCCCAGCTCTGTCACAGGGAGCATGGCTGTTCACATACACAGTGGCAGACTCTCGAGCAGCCGTAGCTGCTCGGAGATTACCCATGAATTCATTCTTGTCATTGCAGTTCCTTTGTCTCTACTTTCTATCTGAAATTAATTTGTTTCCATGTTTACAGCTTCACAAAAATCTTGATTTTAATTGCCTTCACACTTAATTAAGAAAGCACTCTCTGAGGAATCCGTTTATCCAGTAGAGAACAGTATTTTTTAGTGCTTAAAAAAAAAGGAACAAGGTGCTTTGTCTAGGAGCATGTTATTTGCTTGCTGTGAATATTTTTATATAAGTTACTTAATAGTCCCTTCTACCTCATGGCTTTAAATATTTCTTAAATAAAACAAGGTCCTTTAAATAAAATATGTGAAACGAAGGGTATTTTTCTTACACGGATATGTTGGCAGTCGGCATGCAGCATCAAGAGTGCTCTGCTGTATGTTGTTGGTATGGGTTCCTGTATTTTCTCTGGCCACTGCTTAATGCAGGGAAGAGAGAAATCACACTTCATAATTGATGGAGTCTGTCCATCTGGACCAAGCAGAGATCATCTGTAATAAGGTTATTATTGATTCCCATCTCCTCTGTGGCTGCTTTTATCACTCTCCTGCCTCAGAACTTGACATTAAAAGCATCTTTTAATTGGAGGTGTCAACTCTCCCAATTTTTATAACTGTAGAAAAATAGAGTATTATGCCTTGGGATAAGACTGAGCTACAAAGAGAGGAAAAAAAGACAGATTAGGGAAAGGTGAATGTACCCTGCTACAGGAGGAAGAGCAGAAACACAAAGCCTCTAGTTTAATTCAGTGACGGGAGTTCCAGCCAATGACGTTTCCAAAACGGTTTCTCTGGCATCACCAAAACCATACAGCTGACCCACTTCAGAGTGACTGCCGACCCCACGGGAAGGGAAAAGTAATGTTTAAAGGATGGAATGTGATGATGTTATCACTCGTATCATCAGATCAGATGATAGAGGCTGCCACTCAGCCACCAGAAGCAGGGAGATTGAGAAACTTAGGGGAGATGGTGTTTCACGGTGTGATATGGTGGTGATCGCATGACTGTATCTCTCATCCGCTTTTCATGTTTTACATGTCTCCACAGAAACCATCGAGGGACACATATGTAGAAGTATTCTTACACACACACACACACACACACACACACACACACACACACACACACCTGCAGATACTAAGCAAGAACAGTTGCAAGACACACACCTGCAGATACTAATCAAGAACAGTTGCGAAACAGTAGCATTTTAGGGCTGACAATCCCCTTGAAAGGGCCTTCATCAGCGGCTGTTTTTTACCAGTTAAATTTGATACCCAGCCCCAGACTCTCTGGGAGGACAGAGATGCAAACCTTAACAGAGTCCCTCACGTTGTCAGATGGGGTCTTCAGACGAGAAGTGATAAAGTACGAAGCGAGCCACTGGACCATCTGACGCACCAACTGCAGATACTCTTCTGCAGTTTACAATTCCTGAGTAACTGTGGTGCTGTCCCACCATACTGGTAAACGAGAAACGGGAGCCTGCTATTGGCATCCCTTCAGCCCTTGAACCAAGCCACCTGGGGAGCGGTTATGGGGCTGTGGCTCGGGGCCATGTGTTTGGTGGGGTCTCCCACTGTTTGACTTCTCTGTTAGAGCCTTTCTGTTGCTTCTCAAGGGGGCAGAACAAGATTGCTTATTTCTCGAACACTTTATTTCACTGAATCTTGTAGGAAATATGTATGTAATATATCTGGAACCTAAAGCTCCAGAACAGTTAGGGAACTTCCTTTTAAGCAGATGCATTATGCAGAAGAACACTACTACATTTTTGATAAAACTAAGATCGTTGAAGTGCTGTAGTCTTTTTTTCTTCCTGTGCAGTAGGAGAGGAATTGCTTCCCATGTTCCCATCAGATCCCACTTGAATGTGGGATTTTGCTCTTGTATTATTCCTTCAGTGTTTATTTTTGATATATTCTCTTCTTGACTAGAAATAATTTATTTTGTTTCTTCAGTGGCTAAAATTACCTCCTTAAGTTGTTTTCTGAGTTCTTCTTTCTGTCAAAGACCCACCAGGGCATTTTTTTCAATATTTATTTGGCTGCGCCGGATCTTTAGTTGCAGCGTGCGGGATCTTCCTTGTGGCCTGTGGACTCTTAGTTGCGGCATGTATGCGGGATCTAGTTCCCTGGCTAGGGATCGAACCCGGGCCCCCTGCATTGGGAGCACGGAGTCTTAGCCACTGGACCACTAGGGAAGTCCCCAGGACATTTTTTAAAAGTCTGTGTACATCTCTCAAATTCTGAGTGTCCTCTATCAATAATAGACGTGGTTTTCTTGGTCAGTTGCTGCGTGCATCAGCGACTGGTCAAAGCTGGGAAGAAGCGTTTGCCTTCCTTATCCTGGTTTGCTCGGTCAACTTCCTGTCCCCACTAGGCTTCGAATAAACAGAATTGGGCCGAGTGGAGACAGCAGTGCTGGCCAACTTCCAGTTTCTTCAGCCTGTTGTCACCTCATGCCTGTGGGGCAGAGATTGAGTTCAGACCACACACTCAGCCAAGATGGGGAAGGAAATTCAGCTTTCCCAGCTCTCTTAGGGGCAGGTGGGTGTCCCTCAATTTTAGTTCCGTTTCGTAACCCTGATCCATTGCCTTAATTCACATTATCCGTTTTGGGTTATGGTTGCTTGGCTCTTTAGGTAAAATGCTCAGTCTCTCAGACTTTCTCTCTTCCCTCAGCTCCTCTAAGAGTGGCCACTAGCTGCCTGGAGAGGGTGCAGCTGCAGAAAGTCTCCTTTCTGTGTCCTTGCTAAAGAACGTCCTCCTAAAGCTCACCACTGCCCACCCCAGTGCACCTTGGGGCTGGTGCGTGCAGCGCAGGGATTTCCTGGCTCCGTCCTTCGTCCTCAAGGCTCCAAGAGGCGGGCTCCCAGCGTTCCCATCCACTGCCCCTTTCCTCCTCCTATCCTAGGGCTGCAAACGCTTGGCCCAGCCGTGGTCGGTGGAGGGGCATCTCCTCTACCCTAGGGGTGATGCTCTGGGACCTATATGTGTTGTTCCTTGATATGTTAAAATAATTTAGAAAAGAGTTTCTCCTTGACAGATCCTGACTTTCAAGCCTGTCGTTTTGGTGGGAACCCAAATAAAAATCTAATCTGACCTTTAAAACCGAGAAGTGTCTTTGTTTTCACAAGATAGCTGCTTTTCACCCAGGCTCTGAAACTTGCTCTTTGAGTAGGTGGAAAGCCCCAGGGCAAAATGATTTATAAACTATGGCAACATCTCTGGGAAAAAAAACAGCTTTACACTCTCCTCGTTACACCTCCCACTGCTGTCGCCATGCAGCTGGCAGCATTTCCCTCCCCACGGCACTTCATCTCCTGGATTCCCAGAAAGACAAACTTCCGGAAGTATCACCTAGAGAGAGACCTGGGTGCTGAGGCAGAGTCAGAAGTCTGATGTGCCAGCTGTAAGAACTAGGGATTATGTAATGATCATCAAGGGAAATGGAGTCTGAATACTTTGACTAGTGTTGTTAAGTGAATAACATTCTTCTTAGAGCATCTTGGAAATGTGGCCTCCCTTTGGCAGGTTGGGATTGATGAAGAATTTATGTTAAGCCTAGTAATTGCCAAGAGAGGGAAAAAAGGGGGGAAATAACTCTAGGGACATGTATCTCATGCATATAGTCTTGTAGCAATTGAAGTTTTCCAGAATCAGAATTCTGATTTGCTATTGAAACATGCATCAAACACTATTAATAATATATAGCCCTTTCTTGAAGAGAACACTTTTTACAGCATCCAGAATCTGTTTGACATCTTGAAGTCTGTGATCACTGTTGTGGTGTGCACGGCGTGGTACTGTGTCTACAGCCAGTTTTGTGGATGTGATCGTCCTCTGTGGTGGAAATCCTTTTCAAACAGGAAAGTGATGATCAAGAAACAAAGGACGGAGTTGGCTCTTGGTGTGTGATAATTTTTTTTTTTTTTTTTTTTTTTTTGTGGTATGCGGGCCTCTCACTGTCG
>NC_041214.2:39752336-39787205 GCF_002837175.3 Physeter macrocephalus
TGGGATCTTCCCGGACCGGGGCGCGAACCCGATTCCCCTGCATCGGCAGGCGGATTCTCAACCACTGTGCCACTAGGGAAGCCCGGTGTGTGATAATTTATATGTCTTTAGCAGCTTGTGAGTTCCGAATCCTTTCAGATCCACAAAAGTGAAGACTGGCCAATCCAGAACCTGCCTTTCACGGCTCACTGATGCGTTCAGCCTGCTTTCCCGCTGGTGTCTGGGAGCCCTCTGGCTTGCTCTGACCTTGGACTCAGAGGGGAGCCGCGTCTCTCCTTGACCCTCTGACCTGTGCCGTTGGGACATAGGGAGCTGTGCCAGCCTGTGCTGGCTGCTTTGAGAGATCATTGTGTTCTTCTCCCTCGTCGTAAGCTCTCCTGGGACAGAACCCTTGGAGCCCCCGACATATGGACTCTACTCTGAAACACCCAGCACTCTCTGGGCCACACCCCACTGGAGGACCCAGGAAATGCACCTTCACTGTTTATCTTAGTTTTCCTAGGGTGGCGGTTTCTGACCAGATGGGGAGTTGGGGGTGTGAAGCCCATGGTGATTCTTCATCCCGGCAGCTCAGGAAGGTGGCTGCCTTTGCCACCTGAGCCTGTGGCTGCCCCTGCTGTCAGCTCCATGTTGGATGCAGAACATTCTCCAGCCAGTTAAATGGGGATGTTTTGCCTGTGTGACTATTTTCGCAGTGCTGGCTACAACTAACCAGTAAGAATCACACACGTGAACCTTTTTTTTAGAAGTATTTTTCTTCTGTCAAAGATTCATCCAAAAGATGAATTGTTTAATATTTCGTTTTGTCCCATCATTGTCTGTATTCAGGTTGAAGTTTAGAAAGGATGTAAGTTGCAGTGATAACAGAATTTTATTGTTTAGCATCTCGATATTCTGATATCATTCCCTGACTTGGCAAATGCAAGATCCATTCGCTGGAGCTTAACTTGATTTATTGACACCCATTCTTATATAGTTTAGAGGAGCAAATGCTTTTCCATGGAGAAAATCGGCAGTGTTGCAAATCCCATTCGGAGTTGAGTTGGAAATATTGAAATTACTCAGCTACCTCTAGAAAATTGTTAGTGGTGGTACATAGATTCGTTTGTAAATGCAGTGATGAGTCTCCTCTGTTTTCATGGACACATAGTCTCTGGATGTGCACTCACATTTTAGAAGACAACTCTCTAAGAAATGGGATAGTTTGGATGGAATCTGCTCCATGAAAATGAAGGTATCAAAGTAACCAGTTTATATGAAAGATCATATATTTCAGAATTTTTTGGGGTACTACATGTAATTGTTGACACTTACTTGGGAAGTTTAGAAAGGATGTAAGTTGCAGTGATAACAGAATTTTATTGTTTAGCATCTCGATATTCTGATATCATTCCCTGACTTGGCAAATGCAAGATCCATTCGCTGGAGCTTAACTTGATTTATTGACACCCATTCTTATATAGTTTAGAGGAGCAAATGCTTTTCCATGGAGAAAATCGGCAGTGTTGCAAATCCCATTCGGAGTTGAGTTGGAAATATTGAAATTACTCAGCTACCTCTAGAAAATTGTTAGTGGTGGTACAGAGATTCGTTTGTAAATGCAGTGATGAGTCTCCTCTTTTTTCATGGACACATAGTCTCTGGATGTGCACTCACATTTTAGAAGACAACTCTCTAAGAAATGGGATAGTTTGGATGGAATCTGCTCCATGAAAATGAAGGTATCAAAGTAACCAGTTTATATGAAAGATCATATATTTCAGAATTTTTTGGGGTACTACATGTAATTGTTGACACTTACTTGGGCCACCTTCTGGCATCACTTCTTGGCAGTAGGATGTACTCATTTCTGACCTTTTTTTCCTGTCTGTTATGTCCCTAGTCATGACCCGGAAGACATTTTTTAAAGGTGTTTTCCCACAGTCTTTTGAATAATGAGGCAGTAGTGATTTTTCTCTGCAGCTTGATGTATTCCGGACACTAATGTTTGGCACTTTGTAAGCTTTAAGCATATATTTTGTTGATATGTTACGTTTGACCTCAGGTTTATAAGAGAAATAAAATTCAGCACTGCCTGCGGATTCATTATTTCTATTTTTGTGTAGTGGGGAGGGCTCACCTCCAGCCTCACCAAACCCGTCTAATCAGCACTTGTCTGGTGGTAACTCTCCACCATACACATTAACCGCTGTGCCAGTGGGGACCGCAGGAGCTGTCACTTATTATTCTATTTTAACGGTTCCTGGTTTTCATTCTGTTCACTTATATTCCCCCAGATTGCTGGGAAATAATTAATGCCCCTCACCCCACTAAAATAACCACGTTGACAGCAGAAATCTGATTTTACTACCACACGAATTTATCAGGGATAAAAATAGCACTTAATAATGGTTTTGAAGTCTTTTCTAACTTAAGGCATTTAAAATTCTGAACCATAAGAAAATTACTCTCCCAGTCAACTCAGTGGGTGGACAGTATGATGTGTTAAGAGTTAAGTTTAATTCTACAAGCTTAATTATCAATTAACTTAAAAATAACATGTTTAGTAGTTTAAAACATTTCTTTCCCTACTACGTTTAGTATTAGTCACATCTTTAGGGCTAACTCTTATAGATTTTTATGTGCAGATTTTATACAGGACGTCATTTATCTACTTATGGAAATCTTTAAGTATTTTCTTTGAAACCAATGTTGATTATTCTAGTTTTCTTTAGAATTATTATACTCCTACACCAGAGAGAGATTAAATGGAGTGATACCATCATTTATGTCATTATATGGCACAAAATAATTTTAGCTTTGAATAATCACTTATCTGGTGCCAAAAGCCAAAAAAAAAAAAACCAAAATCTGTCTTTGTGAATAGAGATAGCTGTTTTGAGTATTTAGCTAAATGTAACCAAGATGGTAGTTACTCATTTTTAGCTGATTTCCTAAAACTAACCTCTAGCTATGTTATAAGTCCGTGAAAGTCTTTGACCAATGTTACAATTCTCTGTGACCAAATTTCTCCTTCATTTACGTATAACATATGTTTATGCTTTTAAAATACTAACCGCACTTGATTTTTCATGTTCTGTTCTAAAATGTGCATGTAGCATGTCAAACTATATTCTCTGGAATACTTTCAGTCCAGTGTCACCAAGTGATGCATGGTGTGGCATTTTAGAGCAGGGACGGGCAACGCTGGCCTGTGGGCCTGGCTGGCACCACCCATTTGTGTATGGGCTGCAAGCTTAAAATGGTATTTACATATTAAATGGTCGAAAAATAAAAATTCAGGACATGTAAAAACCATATGAAATTCAAGCCTCAGTGTCCATAAGGAAATTTTGTTAGAGCACGTTCATGACACATTCTCTGTGTCTGCTTTCACATTGTGACAACAGAGATGAGCAGTCGCCTAAAATATTTACTGTCCTCTCCTTCACTGGAAAAGTTTGCCAACCCCTCAAAAAGAGGATCAGGGAAAAAGTCCTTAGGGTATTTTGATGCACTGGTTTCCAGATTCACTTTGGCCAGCTTAAATCATGACTTTAAAGGTTTTCTCTCTTCTTCTTTTTTAAATAATGTACTCAGTGCGTTTTGAATGTAGATCCATAGAACATCATTTTACTCTGTTACCCCAGGAGGAGGAGGGCACCTGAGTTCTGTCCTGAAAGAGGCAGTGGACCCCTGAAGAAGTAAAACTACTTGTTAGTGTTTGACGGTCAGAACTATAAACACCAGAGGCGGGAACTAGGAAAGGAAAGCCTGTGAAAATTCCAGTTTGCTTACAGTGCCCATTGAGGACAGCGTGCTATTCCAGCAAAAAAATGGTGACCGTCAACCAGAATCTTGTGTTATAATCCAGTAAAATTTGTAACTAACTTTAGTTCACATGTATTTAGCGAGATATATAATCTTGATTGCGCTGTTTGGTAATGAGGCGTCTAAGGATTGAGTTTAAGCAGTCCTCCTTTTCTCAGTCAGGTCAAGCATTTCTTGTTAGGGGAGGGGGAGGGTAGGGCAGAGAAAGGGGAATTGGGTGGAGCCGGTGGGCAGGCTCTGCATCTCTTCTGAAAACCCCTAGTTTCCTCTCACCCTCCCCTAAGGCGGGGAGGAGGACTTTCTCTAGAATTATAAAATCCAGGCAGTGCTAACCACATTGTATTTAAAGGTCTCTCCACCTCCACCTGGAGGTGAAGCCCAAACCCAGACCCTCTCCCACGGTTGCTGGGGGTAGGGCTGGAGGGTCACACACCCTGCTGTTCTTCATGCTCTTTGCTGCTTTCTTACAGTCATCACAACCTGTAATTATACATTCATTGGTTTGATTCCTTTTCTTAAGGTACCTCTCTCTCTCTCCCCCAGATCTGAGCCCCCGGGTGGCTGCGACCCTGTGTGTCCTGCCCATTACTGCGCTCTCACGACAGAGCCTGCCACAGGGCAGGCACTCAAAATATATTTATGAACGAATGAGTGAAAGAAAATGCCCTTGATCTAGAGGACACAGATATCAGGTGTCCTTCCCGCCCTACATCGATGTCCCGGAGTACCTACATTTCCCTGAACTTGGCTCATTTACACGTGCACGGAAAGCCTTTCTTGGGAGGGTTAGGTTTGGGGCTGGCGACGGCTGGAGGGTGGAGTGGCTGTCCTTCCAGTCTCAGTACCAGAGGGTCTCACCGTGTCCGTCCTAAGGCAGTGAGTGGCACCTGTGCCGGTCCAGAAAGAGGAGGTTCCTGGACAGCTCCAGATGCCTGTGGGAAGGGCAGGGCCTGAGGCGGGAGGCCAGGCCTGGGACAGCTGGGAGGAAGGAAGGCACGAGCGTCTCAGGTCCCCAGACCGTTTGCCTCTTATTCAGATCCGCAGAGTCTCCCCTGCCTTTTACCAGAGGATTCTTTGCCCTGTCTGCAATGCCCTACTCTTAAAGATTCATGGGTCCTAAGGAGGACACACCCCCAGGGTTGAGGAATGGAAGGGAGAGGAGGCCAGACAGGAGAGCAGCTTGCTTCAGCAAAGGCCGCTGAGATGGGAACGTGGCTCATATACGAAGAGCGTTTCATGCTTTTCCAAAGCATGCTCGGAAGCTGAGTGCCACGTGAGCTAGCAGGTGGGCATGGGCTCCTGGTGGGCCAAACGAGAAGTCGCTGAATGCCAGACAGCCACCGTCCCTCAGGTGTCACACCCCTCATCCCGATGCTCGCTGGCCCTGGTGGGTACCACACTGCTGTGCTGCCGGGGAAGGAAACCCGGACCCCGCACGCAGTATCCGCGGGCCGTGGGTCCACCTTGGCCAGTCTTTGTCCTGGTCCTTCTCTCACCTGCGTCGTGAGCTGACTCCCAGGGCACAGGAGATGTGCCCTGGCGTGTTCTGCCAAGGACACATCTCCGTGAGTGCAGTTGTGAGTTCACACAGCCCCGGGCAGGTGGGCATGGGTGTGAACACGTGTGTACAATATCGTTCTTGCCCAGAGACGCTGGGACTAGCAATTGGGAGAGGAAGGGGGACCCTGCCTGTACCCCGGAAGTAGGTGAGTGGGGGCTTGGGGGATGGTGGTGCCAGCACAGAATATGAGCTCTGAGCATAAGCCCCTGCTCTGGCGCTCACTCTGCGACCCGGGCACGTGGCTTCTTCACCTGTAGGACGGGCAGGGTCTCACCACCTCAGAGGGGGTGAGATCACATGTAAGTAGCCCAGGGCATAGGAAATTCTCAGTACACGGTACTCATTATCATGTCAGTATGAGTTCAAAGGCTAGAAACAAGCAGCTCTTGATGCTCCGAGACTTCTCTGTGTGTATATCTTAGCATCACTCGAACTTCACAGCAGCAGCTTTGCTGTATATGGAGACGTGGTTACTCCGTTTCGTAGAGGCAGGTTTAAAATTGCAAAGTGTAAAGCAGAAGGTTAGGTTTCCCACCACCCTGCGTGGGGAGTCGCCTCTCTGCTCAGAAAGGGGAAGATGCGGGAGCCTG
Organism: Physeter macrocephalus; assembly: GCF_002837175.3. Taxonomy (NCBI): domain Eukaryota; kingdom Metazoa; phylum Chordata; class Mammalia; order Artiodactyla; family Physeteridae; genus Physeter; species Physeter macrocephalus. The sequence goes on from NC_041214.2 coordinate 39,758,298, forward strand.
TGAGTTCTGTGGTTGACGCCCAAAAGGCCATAAATACTGTAGTAGCTGGTCGAGTGGTTCTTGCCCTCCTCCTAGCTCTGCTGTTCCAGAATACTGCAGACTCTTTACTGGGCTCAAAAATAATGCTTTTCATTACAGAGAAGTCTCCAGTTGCTTTCCTCTGTTAACTAACATCTAGACTTAGCTATCACAGACCTGAGAGAAACTAATGACACCTTACAGTAAGACTCTGATTGAATTACCATCTGTTAATTAGGAGTTTCTAAATCACCTTGATCCCCTTGGAGAAAAACCTTGATATAAGTAGATGGTAATAAAAGTGGAACTATGTTTAATTCAAACTGTATCTTTTGAAATTTAATTAATTTCATAATAATAGTTTTATTTATTTTTATTTATTAAAAAAAAATTTTTTTTTGGCCACACCCCAAGGCATGTGGGATCTTACTTCCCTGAGCAGGGATCAAACCCACTCCCCCTGCATTGAAAGGCAGAGTCTTAACCACTGGACCGCCAGGGCAGTCCCTCATAATAATAGTTTTAAATGAGCATGTCAGAACTCTAAATGGTCCTTGGTCTCTTGAAAGAGTTATGTAGCATCCAGAAGTTCCTAATACAGTCTCCGGAAGTAGCTTGCTCACTGAGTAGTTGGCTTTAACGGGCTCGAGTTCCCCTTTTCTCCTGCAGGGATGACTTAGGCCAGGTTTTAAACCAGTCTCATCAGTTCTTTGGAGACACTCCCCTCCATCAAAGATGTAGCCTCTGCACTCACATTCTTTAAAACTTGGAAGACCGGGGCAGTCACGGGGTGCCCTGGCCCTCCTTTCCCTCTTCTCAGACATTTACTGGAAGCAGAAGCAAGTGGCCGGCTGTGGACTGCATCCCCACTGGACACCCTGGCTGCCTCCTGGCCTAGTGGAAAACTCCTTTCCCAGCGGCTAAGCCCCTCCCGTACTCATATCCCTTCCTGTTGTCATGGCCACAGAGGGTATTTGAGCACAAGGTGCACTTAAATTTCATGCTGAGATGGTACGAGGGTGTCACGTAAGCACATCGCTACTATAGCTGAGAAAATCAGAGAAGTGTTTGACAGCGTTGAGATGCTGCCCGTGACCAAGGGCCCTGGGGAGGATGGGGTATGCGTGCACCCGTGAGGTCACCGTGGTGCAAAATGATTCATCATGTGCTATAAAGCAGCCTGTTTAGCATGAGAATGTGGAATAAGGCTTCCCACAGTAATCGTGTGCAAAATGATGTGTAACATCCCGAGTTCTTCCCTAAGGAAACTTCTGATTGTGTGAGGTGGGTCATAAAATGGAGAAATAAGAGGGTTATTATCATTTGAGTGCATGTGAACTTACTGTATACATGCTGTCTACACAGAAAAAAGCACAGCATGATGTGAAGTGGTAGGAGTTATATAGTTTTTCTGGATAGTTTTATAGTTGCGTTGGAATTTCTTTTTAGGGTAGTTTGGGTTCTGTTTTGTTGCTCAATTTGCAACAGTTTTTGTTTTCTCTGAGTATCGTATCATACAGCAGCAGAAGCAGTACAAAATCAAAACCAAAATTCTTTTCAACTTGTTGACATTCTGTGTACTTCTGAAACTCAAACTATGCAGAAAATTTAAAACTTTGCCAACAATTTACGGTAGAATAAACATTTAAAATCTGTACATTGAGTTCGTAACTAATCTCTTGGTTTATTGGAACTCCCAGCTTTTCCAGAGCCCTTTTCTATTTCCCCTGTGCTATTCTGCACTACCGAGCTTCACCAGCCCTGACCTATTTAAATATATTTGGGAACATGGAGACTTCTAGTAATCTAAGTCTCAATTAATCTAGAGATATGAGTGAATTCCTTTCACGTAAAAGTTTGGTTGTGGCTTTATAGTTTATTAACTTGTCTGCATAAAATAAAAATTTCTTATCTGATTTGAAGGATGGTTTTTAATAAGGTAAATCACCCTTGTGCATTCACTGTTTTAATTCCTCTAAGCTCTGGCTCTGTGATTTTATTGTTCTTTTTCCTTTTATTCCTCTACATAGTGCTTTTATTCCCCCTCCTTAATTTCCTCTTTATGGTGTTTTCTCTGTCTTTGCTCCTTTGTCCTCTCCTCCAGCCTACAAATGTGTATTACTAAGGACTTCTAGTGGCTAATGCTGGAAGTGCCTCTCAGAAATACCCACAATGTAAGCGTTTGGTCCATCCCAAGTGCATTAGGCACCAAAGCAACTAGGAGAAAGAAAGCACCTAGAGCAATAAATTGGTTGTTTTGACTACATGATACTATTTATTTCCATGAATTTTATACTGAATCCAAATGGTTATTTAGATGAGTACAGGTAAAACCTGTATTACTCTGTGTATAATAAGCATAATGTCTCTCTGCTTTTATATTGACATGGTAATTCACTTCCGGAACTACCATTTAGTTAAAACTTGAAGTTTAATCTGTGAAATGCAGCCCTTTCTAAGTGTGTGAATATGGTTATACATTGATTTAGAGTGGGAAGGGGTAGATGGAGACATTGACTGTGGTAGGAGAGGCTTTTCATCATGTGAAAATTCAGCTAGATACTTACAGATGAAATGGGATCTCAGTTTACAGGGTTTGATCTGAAATGTAGTGCATGAAGATTCAGCGTGTAGCTCAGATAAAAGGTAAGTAACAGGAGTGCTACGTGCCTCACCCTTAGGTACATACCACCCTAGCTTTGCAGTGAACTTTATGACAAATCAGAGCATGCTGAAAAGCTAGAGAATTCTTGGCTTCCTGAATGTGGACTCTGGGTCACTCATAGCTCATAATTTGCTCCAGATTTATACAGCACTTGGCATCTCTTCTCTGGCAAGAAATGATTGTTAAAATAGTTGAATACAGTGTGGAGGAGGTCTTATATTATGCCAAAAGCATACTTCAGTTGACTGTGATAGATACTGAGAGTTTAACTTTACTTCACAAGAAAATTGCATAGATCTTGAAATACTCTCCCTTTTATAGTCAGTTATAACACTTGTTTTGAACATGCAAATTTATTTGCATGTGATCAATACAGTAAGGGATAATTTTAACTGAACGCAGATTTTGTGTTTACCTGTGCACAGTTTTGACGGCAAGAAACACTAGCGAGCGCAGAACACTGCACCTGGGTGAACTGAATGTACACACCCACCCCACACACCCACCAGCTGCTACATCAGATCACCGGGTGTGTCCTGCGCTGCGCCCTCCGCATCTCAGTTATAACCTCTCACCAGACATCAGACCCCCTCCTTCCACCACTCACAGTAACTCAAGAGCTGCAGCCCTTCCCTCCAGGTCTTTTTCAAGGTCAGGTGCCACATGCCACGCTCACTGCCGCGTTTTTGCATTCCTTAACTACGTAACATGTGCAGGACTGTGCTATCACTTGTATTCTCCTGCCTTTTGTAATGTGTCACTGCAGAATTTCTGAGCGTTGTGCCCCGACCCCATTTTCCCCACAAACCTTGTGTTTTTTTTCACACAGTTTTTTTATACTGTGGTGATTTTTAGGAATACGTCTGTCACACAGCAGAACTGTCAGGGCTGCCATCTTATTGTCCAGAGTTACCAAATGACCGAGTCCGGAGCTCCTAACACTGTAGACCTTCCGGAAACTCTCCTCCCACCCCTGGAAGTGTTCAACATCCTTGTTCTGTCCCTGCCCCTCTGACCACGCCTTCTATGTCTCTTACACAGGTTCCCTCTGCTTATTATTATCTGCAGTGTTGCTGTGATGTTTTCATCTCATTTATCTTTAAAATTCCTCCCTCGGAGATGTAGACATTCTTTCATCTCAGCTGCTACCTTGGTGCAGAAAACTTCCGATTTTCCAGCCCTAGAACCAAGCTTTCCCACGGTTTCTAGCTGCTGCTACAGTTCCTCAAAAGACTGCCCCGGGCTTCCCTCGTGGGGCAGTGGTTGAGAGTCCGCCTGTGATGCAGGGGACACGGGTTCGTGCCCCGGTCCGGGAAGATCCCACATGCCATGAAGCGGCTGGACCGTGAGCCATGGCCATTAAGCCTGTGCATCTGGAGCCTGTGCCCCGCAACGGGAGAGGCCACAATACTGAGAGGCCCGCGTACCTGAAAAAAAAACAAAAACAGAAAACATTCCCAAGGACTCGGGGCTGTAAAGCACATCTGCCCTCAAAAAATGTCCTGAGTTAGGGAATGGCCAAAAAAATTCACAACTGGCAAATTTTTCAGAAAGATAGTATGAAGAGGTAAGTTTTAGACACTCTTTTTTTAAAAAAGGAAATGGATAAAAGCTCAACATCAGGAATTATTAGACTCATGCAAATCTAATCATCAAAAAGGTTTCAACTCACATCAGTTGAATGACCATCGGCAAACTGTCTACAAACAATAAATGCTGCAGGGGTCTTAGAGAGACCCCACATGCCGCGGAGCGGCTGGGCCCGTGAGCCATGGCCGCTGAGCATGCGCGTCCGGAGCCTGTGCTCCGCGACGGGAGAGGCCACGACAGTGAGAGGCCCGGGTACCGCAAAAAAAAAAAAAAAGAAAGAAAAAAAACACTGCGCCGTTCACTGCCAACTCCTCTGCTCAGCTGGGGCGGAACTCCACTTCCTGGATGAGTTAACACCTTAGAGACACAGTATAAACCTGGAAAAGCTTTGCAGCGGTCGGGTGCGGCACAGTCTCCTCATCTGTCTGGTTTACCCTCTTTGTCTTTGGCTCTTCCTTCTGTGCCCACAGCACATCAGTCACCGGGTCCTGGTCTGTCCTTCCCGATGTACCCTCTCCAGCCCATCTCTCTTTCCCAGCCCCCCTGCGTCCTGCCCCCCTTTCATACCCCCATCCCCCATTCCTTCCTTACTCTTTGTTCAGAGCCAGAAATTCTACCTTGATCACAGCACATCTCAGCTTAAAATCGTAATTCCGTATCGCATCCAGTCTGGCCCTTTTCTAACCACGTTCCCTACTTTCCTCTAACGCAAGTGGAAATGTCTAGAGAGCCTAACGATACTGCACATGGATCTCTGTCCTGCCCCCTCCCAGCACACCCGCAAGGGGGTCGGTATGTGGCCGCAGCCACGTACACTCCTCTCTACGTATTCGTTAACAATCCAGTAGTGCTTTCTATCTGGCAGAGTTCTTTCCTTTTTTAAAAAAATTTTATGTTTTAACTGAAGTGTAGTTGATTTACAATGTCATGTTAGTTTCAGGTGTACAGCAAAGTGATTAAGTTATACATATATATGCTGTATATATATTCTGTTTCATATTCTCTTCCATTATAGATTATTATAAGATATTGAGTGTAGTTCCCTGTGCTGTACAGTAGGTTCTTGTTTATCTATTTTATATACAGTAGTGTATGTATATTAACCCCAAACTCCTAATTTATCGCTCTTCCCTTTCCCCTTTGGTAATCATACGTTTGTTTTCTGTCTTTGGGTCTATTTCTGTTGTGTATATAAGTTCATTTGTATCATTTATTTTTTAGATTCCACATATAAGTGATATCATTTGATCTTTGTCTGGCAGAGTTATTTCTCTCATTTTTCTATTATATAGGTTTTTTTCTGTAATTTGCTATAATTTGCATGGTGAAAAATGTGGAAGTAGAAGTCAGGTTTCATGAGGAAACTAGGACAGATTACTCTGGAAGCGGTTTGTTGTTTAGAAAGTGTTTTCCTAGTGACTTTGCTGGAAGGCACGCTGACCTGGAACGGACCCTGGAACGCCTCAGCCCCGGGGTGGTGCCCGCACAGTGGCCTGTGTGAGGTGGAGGGGCTTTAGCTGCAGCCTGTAGCTGCCTAAAGACCGCCACAGCTGTGCAACTTTTAAGCCCCAGTTCAAATGTGTGGTTTTTATATTATTTTCAAGCATTAAAAAGCTATGTTGTAATTCCCAACAATAACTTTATAAATGGTTTCTCTTCCATTAGTTCAACTCTGTGACATTTTGCTGTACTTGGAAGCTTTTGCGAAAGGAAACGTTACCTCTGCATTTCAATTTAGAAGTCTCGGATCCCAGAGCTCCCGCATTTGATTCAAAAATTCTTCACCCACACAGTAATAATTATTGTAAAGTGTTAAAGACAAAAGTAGCATTGTTAACTGAGGACGTTACTTTCAAGAGCACAGAAAAAAAGCACCAAAGCTGACAGATTCTAGAGGAAATTTCGTTTTTATTTTTTGTACGTTCTCAGCGCTGGTGAACGGACTCACTTTGTAGGGCTGTGTAGCACAGGTTGCAAAACAGAAAATAAAGAAACAGTCTACAGAAATCTAGTAATATAAAATATATTAATGTAGTAATAGTTCTCATAATCACACCTATAAACAGAGACGTTTGCCTTATACTAACATGGGGAGTTACTTTCAAAACAGGGAATTCTTACAGAAGGCATTTCTGGTTTCCTTCCAGCTTAATAAAATATGAATTTTAATTTTTACTTTGCCTTTAGTTGAAACTTCCTACTTTCCATCTTCTTGAGACCTATATTAAAACCTTATCTTAGGGGCTTCCCTGGTGGTGCGGTGGTTAAGAATCCGCCTGCCAAGGAAGGGGACATGGGTTCGAGCCCTGGTCCAGGAAGATCCCACACGCCAAGGAGCATCTAAGCCCGTGCGCCACAACTACTGAGCCTGCGCTCTAGAGCCCGTGCTCCTCAACAAGAGAAGCCACCGCAATGAGAAGCCCGCGCACTGCAACAAAGAGTAGCCCCTGCTGGCCGCAACAAGAGAAAGCCCGCATGCAGCAACAAAGACCCAATGCAGCCAAAGATAAATAAATAAATTTATTTTTTAAAAAAACGAAAAATAACCTTATCTTAGAGTTGATCGAATTTATGAAATGGGTTTCTGGGCTATGTTAAATCTATAGACTTTCCTAATGCATTAGTTCCAGAAATTTAGGAGGTACTGGTAACTGGACACTAATGTAAAATCCATTAACAACAGCTATTTGAAAGCATCTTGTACTTTGTAAACAATATGAGGGTCCACGTGGTAAGTTACTCGGGCCGGCAGCAGGATGTCTGATTTCGGTGCTGAGACTTAACACCTGTGCATTTAAAGTGAATCGATGAAATTTGCATTAATGCAGATCATGCTTATAAAACCAGTCACTCTACCGGGCCTTGCGTTATAGTCACATATTAATGTAATATATACAGAGAAAACTAGATAACTTAAAGCAGTTTTTCCCTTTGACTCATCTCTTGATGTCACTCCCCACATATCTGCTTTTGTCTAGTCTGAGATGCTTATTCTAGTGGTTTCACATGAAATATAAATGATTTCTGATTTCTGGTTTTTTAATAATGAATTGGTTAGTGGAGCCAAGTAAACTGTTTAATGTTGTCATTTGAAAAAATGTTTTCCCAAAGTGCTTTATAGAAATATTACTTTATAAAAACACACTTCTGGGCCCATGTCAGTAGCTGAGATGATGCTACATATTGTGTGTAACACCTGTCGGGAGCCAGGACGTTCCCTAATGCTCCTGTCCATCCTCCCGGTTGGAATGCGCTTTCCTCCTGTTCAGCTGCTGTTCGTGGTCCAGACCTTCCTGGTATCGTGGAAACAGCAGAGGCTCTGAGTCAAACGGAATCCCCGTCCCCCTGTTCACTAGTTACAGCCCTTTGCTCATCACAGCAGGCGACCTTGGGAAAGTGGCTTCGCTCTCGGGTCCTCAGTGTTCACATCTGTGAAAGCAGCACCGCCAACACCCACCTCCCATGGACTTGGTGAGCATTAGAGGAAATGGAGGACGCCAGGTCCTAAGTCCACGTACCTGATGCCAAGGAGGCGTTGAAATACTTCCATATTGACTCATTCAGCCAACACTTGTACTGTTTATAATTGCACCTCGTTACAGAGTGGCAGACCCAGCCCGAGTGGCAGCACCCCTAGATCTGATGGTGCCTCCACGGTCTCCCTGCTGTGTCGGCAGTGCATTCAGTCGTAGTTGTCAGCCGTGCAAGAACAAGACCTCAGCCAGCCGGGTAGGCAGGCGGGGAGGCTGGGCCTGGCCTGGTCCTGCCCTCTCGGCCCACTGGACCTTTGACCGAGTGCGCTTACAGGAGCCCACAGGCCAGAGAGTTCCCTGAGCAACACCTAGACGGGCCCTTTACTCGAGGAGAACTCACACGAATATTGCAGGAGTGGAGGGTCAATGGACTCAAGCTGTGGACAAGAACTATAAATTATAAATATGTACCCTGCAACTATAAAAAGATCTAAACTGGCAGTTCCTCCTCCCAGAGGGAGTGATGCGCTCATCCCATGACAGGTGTGGGGAAGTGAATCATCTCTGCTGAGGTCTGGGTGGGTTTTCTTTCTTCCTGTGTCTGAAAGTTGCTAATTGGTTAGCAGGTACCCACCTCTCCTGGGCTGACTGCCTCCGGAATCCCCTCTGATACGCTCGGCAGGGACCTGCCACTGTTCACTTCCAGACCCGGGGGGCTGGCTTTTCTCTGTGTTTGCGTCCTTCACCTGGGGTGCTAGCCACCTTCATAATTTATATACTGCACATAGGTCGGGGGGCACATTCACCCCCATTACCGGGAGAAGGACTTGGTATTGAACTGTCCCACTACCCTGCCCTGGCTTAGGAGCATCTCACTGTCACCCCCAGGAGCACGTGGGCAGTGGTGGCGCCACCACGTTTTATGTGAGTACTGTTTGCTCATGGCCCCAGGTCATTCTACTCTTCGTGCGTTCTCGGCACCGACCTCAGGGTCCCACACGTGCAGCCTCAGCGCATGACTGTCCCCAGAGTAAAGGATCAGTCAGTCCTCCGGCATCACAGAGCACAGGGCCAGGGCAGCGTCCTTCTCTAGCCCCTGGAGGTGGACATGCGTTTCTGAAGCCTTTCGTGTCTTTTACAGTGAAAAGGTGCAGCACTCTCGGGGATTTCCTGGTGGCGCGGTGGTTGAGAGTCCGCCTGCCGATGCAGGGGACGCGGGTTCGTGCCCCGGTCCGGGAGGATCCCACATGCCGCGGAGCGGCTGGGCCCGTGAGCCATGGCCGCTGGGCCTGCGCGTCCGGAGCCTGTGCTCCGCAACGGGAGAGGCCACGGCAGTGAGAGGCCCGCGTACCGCAAAAAAAAAAAAAAAAAAAAAAAAAAGGTGCAGCACTCTTTAACCTTTGGCAATACTTTAAACTGGAAGATGCTTCTAAGAGTAATAGTGCGATTTGTTTCTCTGAGCTTCTTCACACCAGGCTTGCCAAGCAAAACTAGTATGAGTAATGGGTGTGTAAAACATTGCCAGTGAGAACAGGACAGGAAGGCACACTCATTCAGCTAATTGGGAGCTTCCAGAAGGAGCTCTGCCGGGTCCCTGGTGAGTGCGGAGTCCACTGCGACTTCACCATTGGCAAGTTCCAGCCGCAAGCATCCTCTCCTCTAATCCCCACAATATTATGAGCCCTCATAATGTCTTTTATTCAGCTCAGTTCACAGGTAGGAAATTATGGCTCCATGATGTTTAATACCTTGTCCTAGATGACAAAGCTGAGGACCGCACGTAAATCTGTGCTCGTCTGTGCCTACCCCAGCCCCGATGTGGATCTGTTTTGACCACCTTCCCCCATAGGCTGTGTGGTTGAGTGAGTCTGGCCTTAATGCTGCTGTTTTGTTCTCTCGCGTTCCTTCTGTTACTGCTTCTGTCCTGCCCACTTGTCTCATGACCAGGTTCATTTTGTTGCCTTTTCCCCCCGTTTGAATGATGGCGGCACGGTTGGCCAGTTCTTTGATACTGAGCTGTGACAACCACCATCCTTGCTGGGGGAAGTCCTTACTTTGTAATGCCTCTCATTTGGCTTGGCATCAAAGCTGAAGAAGGTTACTGATGATGGTATGAACCTTTTCAGTATGCAAATTGTGTGATGGTACAAATGACTTTCTATCAGTATAATCGAGTTCTGAGCTATTCATTTTTATCACTGCCTGTTCAATATGTCAAGCTGTAAAGTAGAATACTTAAATTTGCAGGAATGACTCAGATCTTGAAGAACGAATGTGAAAATAACCGAATCCTAAGTGGGAGCCGTGCCACTGGGCTGTGCACTTCCTGAAGACAGGGGCTGTGTCCTGTAGGTCGCCCTGCCCCCCGTTCCTGCTCAGCGGCTGCCCACAGGACACCTTCCATGAATAATGAATGAAGGCATAAATGAACACCTGCTTTGGCCTTCAAACCTCATGGTGTTTACTATAATTTTCTTAGAACAGTGGAAGTTGATAAATGCTGTGTGACTCACTTTAAGAATCTGGTGTACTTCTTAAGAGGCGTGTTGATTAGGCTTTAGTTTAAATAAGTATAACTAATAAAAGATGGTGTTCTTCGAGTTATATAAATAATCCAACCTACGTATATTTAGTTTCTATAAAATAATTACTATGGCGGCTAGTGATAAACACTATAAAGAAAAACAAGGCAGAATTTACAGGAATGGACAATGATGGATTGGTATTTGTTATATAAAATAGAATGGCCCTGTAAAAGAGATGAGTAATATTGTCATGCGAAATATTTAAATACAAAAAGCTAATAATCAACAGGGGCCTACTGTATAGCACAGGGATCTCTACTTACTATTCTGTAATAACCTATATGGGAAAAGAATCTGAAAAAGAATAGATACATGTATATGTATAACTGAATCACTTAGCTGTTCACCTGAAAATAACACAACATTGTAAATCAGCTATACTCTGATATAAAATAAAAATTAAATTAAAAATGAAAACAAAAAGCTAGAGTCTACAGTTATGGCAAGGATCATAATTGTCCCCATTTGAGCCATGAGAACTGAATCTGGCCATCCCATTTTCATAGTGATTTTAGAGCCAAAAGGTTTACTTCAGACAGATCTTTTCCCAGCATTTTGGTGAGTAAAATAATTGGTCAGCTGTACCCTGTTCCTTTTTCTTATTTCAAGCGCAGCTCCTAAAACAAGCACATGCAATTTAGAACAAGAACTCAACACTGAATTTTTTAAATCACTGATAGGCACATTAAAACTACTTGTTTGAATGATAGCATTAGTGATGCGTCAAAGAAATGCTGTGTTTTGATCCTCATCGTAAGCTTTAAACTGATTCAGATGGAGGCATCTTGGCTGAGGTGAGTAAGGCATGTAGGCGCTGGAGCTTTCCATAAGGTGACGCAGGAGGTTTTGTTAAAGTGAAGGACAGATTGGATGTGCACACATATTTATTTGTAGCTTTTCGCACTGAAACGAACTCAGGTACTGGCTTGAGGTTCAAATCCAGTGTTGTGCAAGCCTGACCATCCGAGGAATATACTTCTCACGGTCTGGTCTAAGCCCTTGTGTGGGGAGGTGCGACTGTATCATTTAACTCGTACACACATGAACTTGAGTAGTGGGACGTCAGATGGAGGGACGAGTCGCCACGTCCCCTCAGCCGCGTTGGGGGAAGAGCCTCGCGCCCGAGCGCGGACCCTCCTGTGTCCAGCTGTCTGTGTGACCTGTCTGGATGTTTCCTCTGCAGATGATCCAGTCCCTCAAGGCGTTGATTGAAAATGCAGACGCTGTGTATGAAAAGATTGTACACTGTCAGAAGGCAGGTGAGTGAGAATTTGTTTCTTTTCTTTAAAATAAAGTTAGTAGCGTCATCTCTTCTGCCCCTGAGCTATTTCATCTTTTTGATACTATATCAGAAAAATCAGATATGAAAAGTATTTCTTCATGGCTAAAGAAAATACTAATTCACTGGTTCTCAAGCCTGGATAATAGACTCACCTGGGAGGAGCTTTTAAAATATATTGACATGGTCTGGGGTGTGGCTTAAGCGTTCATAGCTGTTAAAGGTTCCCAAGCATTTCTAAGCTGCAGCCCAGATTGAGACCCTCTGCGCTAAATCTCTTCCACCTCCGTGGGCACCAGTTACAACCTCTTGAAATTGTTAATGCACTGGCATTTTCACATGCTGAGGAATTCATTCATTTCACAACCAAATGTTATACTAGATTACAAAATTCTCCTTACATAAACAACCGTCTCATTAATTTTAGCTGTGATAAAACCAAAAAGTCAAGTGTTCTGCGTTGTAATAAGAATAGGCAAAATGCAGTTCTTTCAATTTTCAGATTTTGAGTGTCAGTTTGGAAGGTTCTAATGTGGAGAATATTTGTAATTCGTAAATAAGAGTATCTGTCCTTAATTTCTAGGGTTTTTGGTTGCTGTTCTTTCAAATCAAGAGGCCATAACTGTTACCTAGCCGTAAAAAAAGTCATCTCTTATCTCAGAAATGAGCTCGTTTAAAATAGATGAAAGGCAACGATACATGCGACAATTTCTCTTTTGGTGTTTGTTGAAGAATTTGCACATTAGTGCCTAATCAACAGACAAAAATCCCCATCTTGTTAGCAAAATATCACTAGCAAAGTAATCTTTCTACTTCTGGTCCTTTCTGGGACACTTACGGCCACAATTAAAGCAAGTTACGTGAAATACCACTTTTTATCATGTCACTACCCTATACAAAATCATGGAGTAGCTGACCAAATCTAAACTGCTAACTTCCTATGCAAAGTCATTGCCAACTGGCCCACCCACTTTGCCAATGTTATATAAAAAGTATTAATTAAGTCATCTGTTCATTTATTTAATAAATATGTTTTGAACTTGTACTATGCCTAAGATACTTGTAAGAGCTGTTACATACCAAAATATTTAAAAAATAAGCAAGGTTGGTTTTTGTCTTCTAGAACCTTCAAATCAAACAGGACGTATGGAAGTAACCACACACAGTCAGACGCGCTGAGTACTTACTGTGTGTGGCTCAGGAGCCTGAACTCGGCTTGTGAGGCAGTGGGGAACCCCTGGTTTTTTAGTGGAAGGGGAGAGAAGTTGAGCTTTCAGGTGACGATCATAATAGCTGTGTGCAGAGGACTGTTGTGGGGCAGGACCCGCTGGAGGTTGTTGGGAACCGTGAGGAAGAAGATGTGAGGTTGTTCGTCCAGCCGGTCTTTGGGCTGCCCCGCGCCCCCTGCCATCCCCTGTGTGTTTCCACTTAGATTTCCACAAGGTAGGACCTCTGTCTCCCTCCTCTCTGCCAGTCTGTCCTTGTCTTCTTCTTATCTCATTAGTCTCCCAGGGGCTTTCCTGAATCCGGGATGTGTGTTCCGGACCCATTCCATTCAGCCCTTCAGACGTGTATCTGGTTCAGCCGATCAAGCCTCTTCGGTCCCTGTGTCTTTTATTAACGTGTCCCATCTTCCAAACGGGACAGTGACCTCCTGTGCACCAGGCTTGCATGCTGACTCTATTTTACCTGTGACATCTGTTCTAACATCTGCGCAGTGGAGTCGCTCAGATATTAACTGGCTAAATGTGATTTGGCTTTTATGAAGTATTCGATTCTATTAAATGCGTGTATTGCTATGAGAATTGTGGACCGTTAGAATCTGAAACCACGATTTATTGGAAAAAAGAACTGGCTATTAATTTAACAATTTGAGTTATTGGCAATTCTTTGCAACTTCTTGGCTTATGAAATTTGATAATGTCTAGCATCATGCAGCTTTATGTTGTTTTTCTGTTTGATTTCAGTAAGGGATATATTGGCTTGTATTTAAAAAGCTGAAGAGTCTTGTCTGTTAAGGGTTTTGCTTGGGGAGGTAGGAGTGGGGATAACCACTGTGTAATGGTCTGAGTTGCTTCTGGTTGAAAGCCCTTCAGAAGCACATAACGATCAGCTCTCGGTTTCATAATTACTGCCGACTGCCTACACAGCCCTTCTGTTGTCCCAAGTGCTTATTTTAGAGTCTCTTGATCTTTGTTTCTTATGTTTACAGTTATCGTAAGGCTTATCGTTCTTAGTCATCTGAAGAGTTGCTAATTTGTATTGGGCTCAATAACATTTGCATAAGATTTTACTTTTGGTGAGTAATTGTTCTTCTGCTTGCAGATCTTTAATCTTGCAATGACAAAGTGAAGATATAGGTCACCAAAGTGCTGGAAGAGAGGATTATTTTAGAAGTATTCCACACTTTTAAACACAAACCTATATTCTTATTAGATAAACCTTCATGTAAATAAGTGAAAATAAGGAGTTACACGCCACCTGCCTCCAGTCCCGTGTTGAAAAGTGCACCCAGTTGGGACAGGTTCAGACTCCCCCTGTGTAACTGATTTTTTGGAGCTAGAAATGAGTCTGCTGATGCTGTTATTGGGAGGAGAGACTGAGGCCGGGGAGGAATGCCGGTAAGTGAAGACCCACAGCCAAGATGGGCCAGGAAGCTGCTCGAGCAGCAGGCAGGGACCCAAAGGGACCAAGGAAGGGAGGTGAGAACAGCCAGGTGAGGGGCAGTTGGGGCAGCCTGTGTAGCCCACTCTTTTAAGAAGAGAACATGCCAGCACAGAAGTTTGGCGGGTTAAAGGGAAATCTTAATAAGGGAAATCTTAATAAGAAAACCACGTTCCTAGGAATATGGAAGATCCAGTGAAGAGGCGAAGAGAAAGTTGCTAAAAGATGAGCCCAGGATAAAGGATGCAGGAAGTGAGGAGGGCAGGAATGGAGCGTAGCTGTGAAACACTTGACCTTGGAAAGGGAGAACCGTGGCGTGTGGACGCATCCTGGGGTGGAGGAGTGTTTTCCACTGAGAAGTGGGGGACGCCGGCTCTGGGGTGCGGTGGAAGGGGGGACAGGAAGGGCAGGATGTGGAGCATTTGCTCAGAGCCAGAGGCCAGTGGTGCCAGCGACAGGGACTGACTGAATGTTTGGATCACGGCGGGGGATGTGGGATGAGTGGATCTGGGCTGCCATGTGAGTGAGAAAGACAGAGAAGTGACGGATGGCACGGCCGTGCAGGAACGGGCCTGTGCGAAGTAACGAGCACACGTCCCACTGGGTCTAACAAATGCTTGTTCTCCCAGGAAGTATCCAATTGGGTGATGGAAAGGAACACACACAGCGGGGCAGGGCCGGAATCTCCAGAGGGAGAAGCACTGTAAAAGTTCATACAAGTTCTTTTTCAAAAGTTTATTAAAGCTGATAAAAGATTAGCCGGATTCTTTCAGGGGAAACATCTTTTCCACGTTCGAATGTCTAGCTCTTTCTCTCTTTCAATGGCCCCAAAACGGCAGTCTGTGTTTGAATTTTAGTTAGTCACTGAATCGATCTGTTCCGTAAAGAATAGGAAGATGATCTAGGAGGTAGTCCAGACTGCTTTGTTTTGGTGCATTGGATGTTTTCATCAGGTGGATTCAAATGAAAAATCATTTGTTCTCTGGGAAGAAAAAAAGAAATCAATGACTTATTTCCTGTCAATAACTTACTTCCTGTCCAAGATGGTGCATTAACACATGCATTTAATGTCCACTCCCTTCTGAGCCTCATTAAAATGACAGTAGGGTTTTTTTTTTTTTAATAAAAAACTTATAAGGACAAAGAAAATGGGAGCAACAAAATTTTGGAAACAGGAAAAGGAAAGTTGACTTAGCTGACTCAAGAAAGCTGACCCCTGAAGCTGGTGGGGATGGGGACACAGTCTGACTTCGTGGAGACCCCCCCCCAGGCCGGGACCTGGTGGCAGCAGATGCCTCTGGGGGTCGGGGTAAAGGTGGGAATAAAAGGGGAGAGCTGTCTGAAAGCTAGATTCAGGAGCAACTAGGTCCCAGACGGCCGAGAGTCCTGACGGTGGGAAGCTTGAAAATAGCCAATTTCTCATCCTTCATCTGGGCAGTTTAATAAGTAATGCTTGGGGAAAAAAATCTAAACAGTATATGCCTGTTACTTAGCAATATGGACATAGATACTCAAAAAGGAAACAAACTCAGCTAAAGGGGTTGAATGTTAACTGCTTCTGGAGAGGGGGGATTGGTGACAACTCTTTATCTTTAAACTAGGTGTATGCATCTTTCTGCCAAACATTAAATCACTGCTAAATTTAAACTTAATTTAATTTACTAAGTTTAAGAAAGAGGAAAGAAGGGATGGAGCGGTGGAAGCTGCGACAGGAATCCTTGACCTGCATGGTCCTGGGGGAGGCATGGCCACGCCCACCAGGCTTGGGGCCAGGTGGGTGAGGCAGGTGCTTGCTGCCCAGGACCCCTGCCACCCCGGCTTTCTGGGAAGGCCAGGTGCAGAGGTGGTGTCTGCACCCAGTGGGCGAGAGCCTGGCTCCTCTTCTGGCAGGAGAGTCGGGTCCCTGCTCTTTCCAATTTCCCGTTAGGGGAGGGGCAGTCAAGCTCTAAGTGAAAGAAAGCCCAGCCCCGGCCCCCCAACCTGCTCAAGTAGAAGCTTCTATTCTGAAAGCTCTGAGGGGCTCCCATGCATGGCAGGGGTGCATAATTACTGAGTAAAGTGGGATGGAAGGCAGCTTTCGAAATAACAAAAGCTTTAATTGCCCTTCATTTTAATCTGCTTACCGGAAATTTTTCTGTAATGGATTCTACACATCTCTGCTTTCTTAAATTTGGCTACCAAAAGTAATCTGAACTTTTGATGACCCAGGGTGGTTATTTGCTGTGGTTAATGCCACGATGCCCCCAGGAGCCTTAAGTTTTCAGGGCCCTTACGCTGGGCACTGGGGCTTCCTGTTCGGATCCCATCCCAGGGCTCATAGTTTAGTTCCATCTCCTCTCCTTCGGCTTTCACTCCCTACTGCTCCTACATTTCCTGATGCATTTCCCACTGCCTGTTTGTACATGACTCTTTTGTTCTCTTTCTGATTTGCTGCTTCTGGTCTGCCGGCCTTTCCCCTGGGACCAAGCTTGATAGATTTATCTTCCCTCAAAGCAGAGAGAGCCTGAACGAGTCTGTGTGTGGAGAACAGGCAGGATGTCAGGTAGACCTACATGACTTGCTCAGAGGCCTCTGTTGTTTTGCAAACTCCTGGGATTTCAGTGTGTTCTTAGCAGCGAAGGTTTCCGGATAAGTAACCTGTCACCGTCCATCACTTGCTCTGCTCACATCATTGTCTTGCTCAACACAGCAAACGTGAAATCCTCTGAAGGAGTCATTCTGAAAACGCTTCAGTGTTCTGTTAACGATGTTTGCAAAAGGAAGCCTGGGAGCCTATAACTTTTGTCTTCGCTTATGTCAGGCTGTTTCTCAGCCCCAATTTACAGAAGTAAGATGTTCTTCCCTGGGGATCCAGCACAGGCTCCTGGGCCCCCTGTACCATGTCTCGCTGTGTGGTATTACGTCAGTCACTCGACTTCTCTCTGGCTCATTTTCCTCCTTCTAAGTGACAGTGAGTTGTATGCGTCCCCGATAGCCCCACGGGTTCTAGAATACAGTGACCTCAGATCAGTTGCCTAAGCAGCAATTTTGGAATGGCCTGATTACAGTCACCTAAAAAGAGAAGATCAAATAAGTAATCCCATGCGATGGCACGGGTGCATGCATGAGTTGCAGCCTGTCAGCCTGCGTTTCAAGGGGGAGAGTTCATGCCTTACTTTGAAGGTGAGGAGTGACCTCTCTGAAGGTGAGACACATGAACCCTTAACTCCTTTGGGACCCTCGGCCTCTTTCCTCTTCTAAGAATCACCAGATGCTCTCCCAGGCCCTTTAATTAACTAACAGTTAGTGAAGCCACAGAAGCCAAGAAGTAGCAAGGTCATTGTCGGTGGGCCAGCCTGCCCCCCGCCCCATCCTTAATTCCCTCAGAAGGAACCTTTGCTGATGATAAGGGAGCGGAGACGGATGATCACAAAAGTGACAGCTAGGCCAGCTCAGGCAGGAAGGCTAAACAAGCAAGCAGCCTGTAGGAGCCAGCTGTCTCACCACACCCCACTGTGGGTGCCCATCGCAGCAGGATTTATTACAAGTGTGGTCAGAGGCTCCTAGGGACGCTTGTGTAAAGTGCAGTTTATTTGCTTCGCCCCCCAGTATTGAATCCTCGGGGTTGGGGCCCAGGAATTTGCATTTGAACGAGAAGCTCTCTTTAGAGGGTGGAGCAGAGAGGCCCCTCCTGGGTTCACTCTCACCTCTGAGCCTCTCCCCACCCCGTGATTTCTTCTTCCCAGCATGGGCTTTCACTGGTGACATTTCCCAGTGCCCGGAGTGAAGGGGAGGGAGATGGGTGGATGTGCGACCTCCCTGGGTATCTGTCCTGTGCGCAGATCCCAAAGCTGTGCTCTCTTGTCACTTCTTCCTCTGCCTCCTCCTTCCCTGTAAACCCAGAGTCTCTGAACGCCTCACTTTTCATCTAAATGGCAACTCTCAGGCTCCCTGGTGGCACAGTAGTTGGGAGTCGGCCTGCCAGTGCAGGGGACACAGGTTCAAGCCCTGGTCCGGGAAGATCCCACATGCCGTGGAGCAACTAAGCCCGTGAGCCACAACTCCTGAGCCCACATGCCACAACTACTGCAGCCCGTACGCCTAGAGCCCGTGCTCTGCTGCGAGAGAAGCCACCACAATGAGAAGCCCGTGCACCGCAACGAAGAGTAGCCCCTGCTCGCCACAACTAGAGAAAGCCCGTTCACAGCGATGAAGACCCAACACAGCCAAAAATAAATAAATAAATAAATAAATAAATAAATAAATGGCAACTCTCAGCATCTCAGCAGATTATCTTCTGGGGAGGGGTCAGGCTTCCTTCAACTCTGGCACTCCCATAAAAATCATTTTTGTTATTATTCCATCATACTTGTTTATTAAATTTGAGAAGAACCACAAGTCAAGTCAAGTCCACAGTAAATTAAATCATCTTTCTCAAATACCAGAAGGTTTTATACAGACACACAAACACACACACACACACACACACACACACACACATACACACACACACACACACACACATATCTGATTAGATATTCTTGGATCTAAAATGAAGTAAATAGCCTAGATGGTCTCTAAGGCTTTTTCTGTCTTTCAAATTCTGTGATATACAAATCATATGATATGATATGATATATGATATATAATATAATATAAATAAGGGACTGTAGTGGGTAAAGTGAACAAATGCATTCTAAGAATGTTTTAACAATATTTAGAGGTAAATCTAAGAATAAGGAATTTGAAGCACTTTTAACTAACCTGTATTCTTTCATTATAGGTCAGTGCCTTGCCAAAAATATGTCGTTACATGTGTTAACATAGCAAAGGAAAAATGCAGTCGTGCATCTGTGGAATGTGTTTAATGACAAGATGCTGTACTAAGTATTTATTAGAGATGCAAAAACAAGTGCACGGTCTCTGCTACCATTGACAGTTATAAAACACAACGAAGCCAGTAGATTAGGCAACGGGTATAAGTGGAATCTGAGAGAAGGAGCAGGCCAGGGGGTTTTGTTGGTAGGGAGGGGCTGGGACTTGAACTAGGGGCTTGAGAGAGGCATGTACGGTCCGTGTGAGGAGAGCGGAGGGGCGGTGCTTTTCTGGGGGCCAGAGGGGAGAGGCTTCATCGTCCAGGTGTGCTTTCCATGCACATGACGTATGTTGTCCTGTCCGAAGGGAAATGTTTGCTTTGGGAAGCAGCAGAAATTAGGGTTGGAAGTAGAGGTTGGGTTATGTGACGGGAACCTTTTAATTCCAGGATAAAGTGTTTGGCATTGACTTCTAAGGCCAACATTGCCCAAAGCCTGATTTGAGGAACACTAGTCATGCTTCCTGGGCAAAGGGTTTCATCCCCAAATCTTCATAACACAACGTATTCCCCTTTGGAGATTCTTGGGACACATCAGCATGCTAAATGTTCCCTAGTTTAACTCAGCATTTCCCAAACCAAATGTACTGGGTTATAAAGCCCTTCTTTCAAGCTCTGTCTGTCACCGTCTTGAGCACTTCTGGAATCTGCCGTAGGCCGTGGGGTCATGAAATAGTTTGGGACAGGCCTGGGGACTCACTGACTGACCCGTCTCTCTCCTCTGCCCCCCGTGTTCCAGTACTCCACACAGCATTAGAATGCGGGGGCCTGAGCTACTGGGGAAGGGGCAAGGGGATTGTGCAGGTCTGGTTCAGGCGTGCTGGGCCCGGGATCATGTAGGGTGGCTGTGTCTTGGTCCAGTCGGGCTGCTGTAACAAAGTGTCACAGACCAGAGCGCTTAAAACTACAGAGACTTACCTCTCACAGCTCGGGAGGCTGGGAAGTCCAAGATCGCGAGGTGAGGGCCCATTTCCTGGTTCGGAGCTGGCCCTTTCTTGCAGGGTCCTCACGTGGTGGAAGGGGTAGAGTTTTAAAAGAGCACTAATCCCATTCATGAGGGCTCCATACTCCAGACCTAAGCACCTCCCAAAGACCCCACCTCCTAACACTATCCCTCTGGGCATGAGGGTTGCAACATACGGATTGGGGTCGGGCAGGGGGACACAAAACAGACCATAGCAGAGGGTCAAATGGAAATAGCTAGCACATTGTCGAAGCAACTGTAGTAAAGCTCGGGCTGGAGTGGTGTTGTCTACAGATAGACTTAGTATCATCCAAATGGAGGAGTTATTTGAATGGATGAGTTCTTGGTTTTTTTTAAATTAATTTTTATTGGAGTATAGTTGCTTTACGATGTTGTGTTACTTTCTACTGTGCAGCAAAGTGAAACAGCTCTATGTATACATACCTCCCCTCTTTTTGGATTTCCTTCCCGTTTAGGTCACCACAGAACATTGAGTAGAGTTCCCTGTGCTATGGATGAGTTCTTTAACGAAGAAAGGGTTGGGAGGAAATATAGGCAATCCCAGGATATGATTATGAGTTTGTGTTCATCATTCAGAACTGGATGTTTTACTTCAAGCTCAAACCTTAAAAACATCCCGGCACATCTGAGCCCTGCCCTGCTCTAGTTTTTTTTTTTTTTTTTTCCTATAGCAGAGTCATTACCTTCCAACCACAGTATCATTTGCTCATGGTCCTTGGTTATTGTATGTCTCCTTCCAACTAGAATGTAAGCTCCTTGAGAGCAGGGAGCTTTGTTATTCATATCGTCTCCCACCGACGCCAAGAACAGCGCCTTGCCAAAGCTGACGCTCAGTAAATATTTGCTGAATTGAACTGAACGTGGAATGCTGCGGTTATTCGTCCATTTGTCGCTTCACAGACGTTTATTAGGTCCTACTCTCAGTCTGAGGGAGGCTGGGGACCTCACTTCCCGGCCCCAGGGCTCCAGGCCGAGAGCAGGAGAGGCGCAAGCAGAATCCTCACTGCACAGGGGACTCGGTCCTCTGGTGAGAGGACAACACAGCCCGTGACTGACCCATCGGGTCAGCACGGAACCAGAGTTCGGAGCTGCAGTTGAGTCAGGAAAGTGGTTTGGGAGCAAGGCTGGTGGGGCGGGAATTCCAGGCGGGAGAGGAGCCCCCGCAGGGACAGCCAGGCCCAGGCCAGCAATGGCCGCGGCACAGACGGGAGATAGCACAGACCCAGAAGCTGCAGCAAAACATTCAAACACACACACACGCACACGCACGCACACACACATGCACACACGCAGCCCTCTGATGGATTAGACTGCATGCAAAGAATTCTGTATGCCAAAAAGGATCAGAAGCAAAGCTGCAACAACAATGAGAAACTAAGAAAAAAATGTTAGCGATACGTATCAGGAAAGGATAATATCCCTAATAACACAAGGAACTTCTAAAATCAGTCTGAAAAAGGCCAACAACCCTCATGTTTGTATTCTTTGCAAAGAATATGAACACAGTTCACAACAAGGGAAATTCAAAAGACTCTAAAATAAAATGAAAGGATGTCCAGACTCACCCATAAACGATGCAAACCTGCTACAGGTAGAGGGACAATTATGAACGCAGAGTCTAAACTCCAGCCTTCTCAAAAAGCAAGTAAATACAACACTCACTGTGTCCGACAGTGGTGAGTGTTTTGGAATCAGTGAGGCAGAGAGGGGGACAGGGCGGGGGCAGGGGTGGGCAGCGTCTCTTTTCAATAAAGTGCTCAGCCAGGACCTCAGGGAACCGGTGACATCTGTGCAGGCATGATTGGAGGCAGAGAGCAAGCTTATCAAATATCTGGAAGGAGATTATTTCAGGAAGACGGGCCACCTGGCTACAGTGCTGGGAGCAAGGGGCCGGGAGGGCAGGAGCCAGGTGACAACGGGCCAGGCTGTTGCGAGGACGCCAGTTCTGCTCTCAGAGAGATGGAAGCTCTTCCTGAGGGTCTGAGCAGGAGAGTGGCTGCTTCCGATAAGCAGGGGGTAAGGGGTGGGGGTGACAGCAGATGCTGGAGGACCACCCAGGAGGCTTTTGCAACCATCCAGGCCACTGAATGGCTTGATCTGGGGGGGTCTGGGTGGTGGTGATGGCTATCAGCATTTATTCATGGATTGGGTGTGGGGCAGGAGGAAAGAGAGGGCAGCACTGCAGGATTCCTGGTTGGGTTCTCTTTACCAAGATGGGGAGGACTGTGGGGTTAGAGTTTGAGAAGGAAGATCAGAGGTTTGGATGTAGATGTGTCAAGTGTGGTATGCCTGGCTGACTTCCAAGTCTCAAGTTCAGAGAGAGGTCCAGACTGGAGGCAATGAATTTGGAAGCCATGCGCACGAAAGTGGTCTTTCAAGCTTGGAGACCGAGATCTTCTAAGCAGTGACAATGAACAGAGAAAATGGAGCCCTGGGCTTTCACCATTTGGACGTTGGGGAGACACAGGAGAGCAGCCCCGGAGGTTAGGGTGCAGCCAGACGGGTAGGAGGAGGACACTGTGATCTTCTGGAGAATGAGGTGTTTCAAGGAGATGCCACTTTTCATGCATCAGATCCAAACGTTCGTATCAAAGACCCCAAAGTTCCGTCACACACAGATCATGACTGATGGGTGGGAATATAGGGGAAACTGGGAACTGTCCCATTGTTAGGGGGTATAAATTGGGTCCACACCTAGGGAAGGCCACATGGCAGTACATTTCAGAATTATGAATCATGTACACTTTGAACCAGTAATTCCTATTTTTTTTTAGTTTATTCTAAAGATTTGATCACATATTTGGGGAAATATATGTGTATAGAGTTTTCTTTATAACACTGAGAACAGCCTAGATGTTACAACCTAAGTGTTCAATAGGAGGGTTCTTGTTAAATATGTTATGATAGATCCATATGATGGGACATTATGCTACCCCTTCAAAAAGGATAAAGAAATATGTATGTGTATATATTCACCTGCACAGACACACAGTCTACATATATATACCTATATAAGGAAGATCTTATATACGCATAAAGGTAAAACAACATGTATATGTGTGTGTGTGTATATATGTATATATACATAGTTTTAAAAGGCAAGGCAAACGGTGTGTGCTATTTGCTCATGTGTTTTTTTGTTTTATTTTTAATTAAATTTATCTTTGGCTCTGTTGGGTCTTTGTTGCTGCGCACGGGCTTTCTCTAGTTGTGGCGAGCGTGGGGGGGGGCTACTCTTCGTTGCGGTGCGCGGGCTTCTCATTGCGGTGGCTTCTCTTGTTGCAGAGCGCGGGCTCTAGAGCGCAAGCTCAGTAGTTGTGGCACGCGGGCTTAGTTGCTCCGCGGCATGTGGGATCTTCCCGGACCAGGGCTCAAACCCATGTCCCCTGCCTTGGCAGGCAGAGTCTTAACCTCTGTGCCACCAGGGAAGTCCCTGCTCATGTGTTTTAAAAGGTGAGGCAGGAGGCCTAGAGCCTTGTGAGATGCTGAGGGCACCGCTCTCTCAGGGAGGGGGTAACCGCGGTTGCCCAGTGGGAGAAAGGTCGTTCTCCGTATACCAGTCTATACTTTTTAAATTGTTGAGCCGTGCGACTATATTATCTGTTCAAAAATTAAAATAAGAGGCATAAAAAGAAAGGGAGAGGTGGACAGGGTTGCGTCCCGAGGGCCTCGTGTGTTTGGGTGATCGTGCCCAACTGGTAGAGGGGAAAGGACTGACTTCCGAGGGCCATCCAGGCAAACGTGTCCTCCGTGTGAAAAGCTCATCTTTGAGTATAATTGGGGTGAAGAGGCCGTTTTGTTTCTCAACACAGTGAAGTGAGGAGGGTCTGCTGGTTGTTCCTCGTCTGATCCCAGCCCAGGTGAGTCCCGTGGCCCGTGTTTAGAAGGGTGGCACGGTCACTGGATTCCACAGAGGACGCGAGGGAGGCCCGTCCGTCTCACCCGGAGCCCCCAGGTGGCGCTCTGGCACGCCCCCCTCACGCAGTCCATTCGCAAAGCTAATGCTGTGGGCGTGGCATCCTTCTGGGTTTCAAGGGTATATTTACGAGACCTGGTTTATCTATTGCACCTAAGATAGATAAGTGGAATGGGATTGAACAACTCAAAATCCATCTGAAAATAATTCGGCTTTTGCTAATGCCAAGATTGTTTGGGAAGAAGGCCGAGAGAGAGAGACTACCAACTGGAACTGTATGAAACGTCATGAGGCATTTCTGCGTCTCCATGGAGATTATGGTGTCAGCGCCCACCCAAACTTCAGACCCCTGGGGTTTGGGGGGCAGAGCGTATAGTTTATAAAGCCTGTATGTTTTAACACGTTCTCTATATACGTTAGTTGGAAAAAATGATCCATATTTTGTTCTCAAGGGACTTTGATGTTGTGACATGAGACCATGTTTTTGTTGTGTTTTTTTTTTTTTTTTTTTTTTTGCGGTACGCGGGCCTCTCACTGTTGTGGCCTCTCCCGTTGCGGAGCACAGGCTCCGGACGCGCAGGCTCAGCGGCCATGGCTCACGGGCCCAGCCGCTCCGCGGCATGTGGGATCCTCCCGGACCGGGGCACGAACCCGTGTCCCCTGCATCGGCAGGCGGACTCTCAACCACTGTGCCACCAGGGAAGCCCGAGACCATGTTATTTTGAGGTACTTGTAAAACTTGACAAATTGATCTCTTGAGTGAGATACCAGGTAGACTTGTGTTATATGGAATTCCATCTTCCAGGAAATAGCTCACTGTACCTAACTTGGGAAATCTGAAATAAATTAAAATTATAAATATATATTTCTTTTGTCACCATTTGAAATATTCTACCCTATGATTTTGGTTTCTATTTTCAACACACATAGAAATATTTTTGCACTGGATATGTTTGTGATAAAAGAGCTTTTTAAGATAGCTAAGTAAAGTTTCAGTTGAAAAAGTAATCTTTAGGTATATAAATTTAAGATCAATATGTCTCTTATGGAGTATTTTTTTAAATTATACTTGCTTCTGAAAATTTTGAGCCGTGTGCTACATGGTACATTTTCGATTCAGATCATTTAGATTGGTATAGAAAATCCCATCCAGAATGTTTGAAAGGTCATCTGCTTCATGTTTGGCATGAATAAATGCCGTTCGTTTCCATCAAAGAGGAAATGCTGCCATGTTTCTGACTGAGCCCCCCTTCCCTTCAAGGCAAAGCCTCTTCTTCATATCTTAGTATTGTATGTATCATGTATTTTAAAATTTTTATTTTATTTTTATGGCTGTTTGGTTTTCATCTAGGTTTATCTGTGATGGGAGGCAGAAAACTTGATAGGACTGGAAATTTCTCTTTACTACATTCCATTATATGCAGTTGCTTTAATGTTCTTAGCTAATGTAATTATGTATCATCTTTACACTTCTTTATTTTTTAAAACATGATAATCTGTCAGCACTACATTCCATCTTTTGTCATTAAGCTTTAAGCCCTTCAAAAACAAACCCTTTAAAATATTTAAGTTGCAGTGTTTTGAAACAATAATTGGAAAATTATGTGAAACAAGCAACTCCCTCTATAAAAAATCTGAGCTGTTTAAATTTTTGAGAGACGACATGGAAAGAAGCAATAAATTTCCAAAACGTTCTTTACATAAAAATCAAATAATATACTTTTGTGTGGCCATACCAATTTTTAAAATTTAACCCTGTGGCTATAAGTGGAAAGGCCCACCGTGGGCCCAGGGCCTGGCCTTGTGTTTTGTTTGTGTGGCCTGTGCCTTCTCTTCCCTTTAGAGCAAAATGAACTACACTCTCGCAGCAATCATTGACTATGGCCTTTCCATTTGCCCTTCCTCTGCTGTTTGATGACCTACTGTTTATTTCCTGGGTTCTCAAGTGCATTACCAGAAAGGAATTTGAGCATTCCAGAAGAAAATGGTATACATTCTTCTGCTTAACATTCCAGAAGAAAAATAACCCACAGCTCTTTTCTAGAAACACAAACTTGGGGTCACGGAGTCGGAGGAACCTAACTGTAGGGTCTTTGGCACAGAGCAGCCAAGGCGCAAAGACAATCCGCTTGACGAAAGAGCAGCCACAGCCGGCCCAGCCAGGGCTGTGCTTGAGATGTGGTCATTTGCTGCTTTCTAGACTTTTACCCCAAGTTTTAGTTCATGTTTCCAAGCATGTCATTGAATTTGTGTAATATGCCCACAGACTTCAAACTTTCATGCTTTTGAAGACACCGTATATTTTGACTGTTAAATGATGTAGCACCGTGAAATTGTATCGTATCGTCATGTTTTTCAAAAGACTGTTTACCAGTGAAGTGTTCTAAAACTTAACAAAGATGTTAATTTCTTTGGCCAGAATTAGCTGTTATCTCTTGCCTCACTTACGGACTCGGGCTGGCAACTGCAGTGTCTGCTCTTTTACCAGCTCAGGAGGAGCTGGTTTGGGTAGTTTTCCTGCATCTTCTTATCCTTTTAAGAACTGTAAAGGCTCCACTTAACAGCATTATTACAAGCCTGCCTGCGAGGGCGGCTTCTAGGCTCTGCACCTGTGTAGACGGATAGTCTCCCTCCCAAAGTGCAGGGCCTGTCACCCTAAAATATCAGCAACGTAGAGAGGCAGGCAAAAGACACATTGATAATTGGTAAGCAAGGGACATGCAAAAAATCAGATATTTACTTTGTGTAAGTACAAAGGGATGCTTGCCTGCCTGCGGAATTAATAGTGTAGTTAGTAAGAAAGCAGGAAGCAGAACTAACCTCCCAAAGCTGCCCAGAGGACCATCATCGTGAGCGACCAGGTCTTATTCCTGAGCAAAGTAATAGGAGGTGCAGGCGTCCTGAGGCCCAGCCTGCACCCAGAGGCCACGGCTGAGCCATGCTGGCTGCTCCCGGGCCCCATCTGTGGGGGACAGGCACCCCCAGATCACCTTTCTTTCATCAGAGTTCAGCATTCTTGTCACTCCATTGAGCATACTCTGGCAGGAAATGATAAGAGCTCCCTTTCTTCCTTGTTATGTAAATTTTCAACCTAATTGCTTACAATTTTATAATAGGGACAAGGGCAGTCAGCTCTCTCAGAGGTGTTTATTCTCATCTTCTCTCTACTCACTAAGGAGAAAACACAGAATGGTTGTCCTCAAGTTTTCAGAAATTTCAGCTTTTCTGATTGGTTATTTATTTCTTAAGATTAATCTTTACATTACCAGTTGTAATTTATTCTGTAAAGTTTCACATTTTAATACATAGTCCTTGCGTGCCTACAGAATCTCCCTTTCATAGTATGATTCCTCATACAAAAATCCTAATTTGCTACTGCGCCTACAGAGTTTATTTTGGCATTGATTAAAAAAAGCAGAAATTGTACATGTTCTCACATCTTTGTAACGCTATTGCCCTATTTGCTACTCTAAGGCCTGTACACTCAGCCATTGTATTCCAGAACAAAGTTATAAAGATTCCTTTATGAAATGGTTGTCAGTGAGCAGATAATATAAGCACTAGTCCCCTTACCCTGGCTTTCTCCCCATGCTTCTAGAAGTCTGTAGCTTTTTACAGTGTTCAGCATATTTAAGTAATGGGTCTTAATGGGACTCAACACAGCAGATGGTCAGATGCCCTCCCTGTACATGGAGTGTGATCAATACATGTTATTGGCTGATCAATTAGTGTTATTACTTCAAGCATCAGAAATTACTTTCATTTCCAAAATGATGAGACCTTTTGTATCTCAGTGTTATGAATATTGACTACTGATTACAGAAATAGAGAACTATTGTGAAAAATCCACTTGTTAAAGAAATCTGAGATAATAGTTCAGTTTTATCTCTTCAAGTAAATATTCCCGATTGTTTCATATTGGAGTCCTTTTTTAAAAAGGTGAAACTAGAAAACATTAAAAAAAATCTTGTTCGAGATAAAATAATTTAGAAATAGATATTTGTATATGTGAGCTGGGCCAGTCATTTAAAAAAAAAAAAAAGTAGAATCTCGACTGTCTTTCCCATGTCTGTCTGTCTGTCTGTCTCTTCTCTGGCTCCTAACCCCACCACCTTCAAACTGTAACTAAAGAAGAAATTTTAAAATGAAAACAACTTAGCTTCCTCGTGGGGGGCAGGGGAAGGAAGGTGGTAACTTAGTCTTGAAGTTTTTAGTTATCTGATTTTCACCATCTACTTTAAAACTCTGCTCTTCAGACAGATGGTTTGACTTACAGGCGGAGAAGAGATGCTGCTTCTAAGTTTCTTAATAAGATAAGGACGTTTTCACTGAGCTAATGTTTCTTTGCTGAAAATAATTTGGGAAATAGGGAGAACGTTACTTAACATCTAACCCAGACAGCTTCTTTATATGCACCGTTGATGTGAAGACCTCCTGTGACATGTTAGAATAGATTGCCTGGTAATTTAATATCAAGGGAATAATGCAGTTCGCATCTTGACATATAATCAGATTTCTTTGTTATATATGGGCAGAACCAGTTCCATGGCATGATCTCATTCTCTCTCCCCTTGTATTCCCTTAGAACAGGGTCAGTGCCTGTCTGATACCCCTGCAGTGTTCTACCTCACAGTGTAATTATTGGGTACACACAACCATCCCAAGAGCTCATATATATATTTTTTAACATCTTTATTGGAGTATAATTGCTTTACAATGGTGTGTTAGTTTCTGCTTTATAACAAAGTGAATCAGTTATACATATACATATGTTCCCATATCTCTTTCCTCTTGTATCTCCCTTCCTCCCACCCTCCCTATCCCACCCCTCTAGGTGGTCACAAACCACCTAGCTGATCTCCCTGTGCCATGCAGCTGCTT
>NC_041214.2:39787533-39805566 GCF_002837175.3 Physeter macrocephalus
GGTGGGAATGTAAATTGATACAGCCACTATGGAGAACAGTATGGAGGTTCCTTAAAAAACTAAAAATAGAACTACCATATGACCCAGCAATCCCACTACTGGGCATCTACCCTGAGAAAACTTTAATTCAAAAAGAGTCATGTACCAAAATGTTCATTGCAACTTTATTTACAGTAGCCAGGACATGGAACCAAGAGCTCATATTAAGGGCTGGGATTCTTGTTTAGAAATAATGCATGATAGTTGGGAAACCTTCGGCCACTGGCCTAGACAAACCAATATTCAAGTTTTTCTTTACCATTTCCTCAGGAAATTCTATAGCCTCTTCCCAAGTTTCCTATATAGTAGGTGTAAAGTGCCTGGTGAGTAGTCTTTTGTTTCCCTTGATCATGTCTGTGGCCTGGACTTTGCGTATCACAGGGGAGCAGTGAAAAGTACAATCATGCTGTATAGATCGAGGTGAGAATCCTTTTATTTCCTTAAAAAATAAAATCAACATATGCTACATATAAGTGGATTGGCGGAATGTTTGCAAAGATTGGTCTATAAGTTAATAATATGAAAATCTTTTTAAAGAAACAGGTGTGTTATGTAGCAAACCAGACAATGAAATAAATGATAATGGGACTGATGGTCTTGACCACTTTTTTAAATGTGGGGTTTTATATTTTTAATGTAACTTTTCCATTTTTCAACTAATCACCTTTTTGTGCCCATTTTTAAAGAACTTCATTAACAATACACTTTTCACTTCCCTGTGGACTTTTACTGGGCTATAGCTATTTTAAGAGGGGGAGGATAAGGGGGAATTGTCTCACTTTTTCATAGATATGTAGAATATGAGCTTTTTAGACAGCTATACTTGTTTCCTTAAATGTTTCCCCATTTCATCATGGGACTTCCCTGGCCATCCAGTGGTTAGAACTCCGCACTTTCATTGCCGAGGTTGTGGGTTCCATCCCTGGTCTGGGAACTAAGATCCTGCAAGCTGCGTGGTGTGACAAAAAAAAAAAAAAAAAAAAAAAGTTTCTCCATTTCATCCTAATTGGTATCATTTTTCATCATCTTGACTGTGTTTCTTCCCTGAGTCCTCAGTCCTTCTCAAGGCAGCCTCTGGCCCTGTGTTCTTCTGAACTTTCTGAAAGCTGCTTTCTTAAAATCTAGGACGGATGTTTGTCTGAGCTCAGCATTCCCGCCTTCGGCTGTTCCGTGCTTGTGTTACCTGCAGGTTCTTACCTGTTGGTTGGAGTGAAGCCCCGCGGGGCAGTTCCGGTCACTGTCTCATCACCTTAGTGGTCAGATGGTCAGCAAGGCGAGTTAAGCCGACTGCCTCCAGTGGCGTGAGGCTCCCAAGCATACATCTGGGTGGTTGAAATATCCGCCAGTATTATTGTGTCACATCTTTGTGCCAGTATTGAGATTTGTAATAAGAAAGCGTCTCAAAAAGCCCACTTGTGGTCAGGCAGCTGTATGGTGTGGTCCCACGATAACGTCACAACCATTTCCCTTCCCACGCCCCTCGGAGACCATACAACTCTATACCTTCTTGTTATGCAGAGAGTTACTGCTCCACGTCTTCTCCTGTGTCTCTTCTCTTTCCCGTGTTCCAGTCTAGATGTCCATCTACTGAGCCTCAGTGATGCTTATAAGACCATAATGCTTCCTGACTATCCGAAATAGAAACATTACGAATACTAACGATTGATGTCCTGAAATCCAGATCGTGCTGAAGTATTAAAACTTAAGACCCATCAGGGTCCTACCATCGGGGCCTCACCTGGCCGTGTTCTAGGAAGCGGGTCTGCGTCATCATGGCACACCCCAGGGAGTCTCTCAGACCTGACCAGGGAAAAATTGTGTGTGTGTG
The DNA here is from genome assembly GCF_002837175.3 of Physeter macrocephalus. NCBI lineage: Eukaryota > Metazoa > Chordata > Mammalia > Artiodactyla > Physeteridae > Physeter > Physeter macrocephalus. The sequence continues at coordinate 39,789,401 of NC_041214.2, forward strand.
TTTTACTCTAGCGGAAATCCTGGGTTTTAGAACATCATCGCCACCTACTCGTGGTTATTATTTTTTGTCTGTCTGTTTTTCCCATCTGTTAAGCCAAGCACGTCCAGGAAAGTCAGAACTAGATATGGGGGATGCAGCGCCCCCATGTGAGCCAGGCCACACAGCAGTGCGCTGGAGGGGGTTCAGTGACCAAGTTGGGGTGTTGGCAAAAGAGAGGCTAAATTAAAGGAGAGTGGTCAGTGTAGTAGTTTCCTAGGCAATGTAATGAATTTTACTAATTACTGTTCTTTTTTGAAACCAGGGAGGTTCTTAAGCCTTATTAGCATGGCAGGAATTAGGGCCATAGTTCCTATTAGGAGGGGAAAAAGTAGAGAAGAAGGAAGACTAGATCGGCAGCTTACTGTATTTATCCTTTGTGTCAACTCTCCTTCACTGTTTAAAGACACTAAGGAATAAAGTTACTGTCAGTCACGATGTAAAGAGCTGCTGTGAAACGACGTTGCATAGAAAGGGAGTTAGAAATCGGGATGCCCAACTGAACAGTAAAAATGTACGAAAGAACGCCGGAAATGTCTTGTAAAAATTACAGCTGCTCCAACATTATTTGTAATAGCAAAAGATTGGAGACAATGCCCATCAGTGAGGACTGGTTAAATAAATGCTGGCTCATCCACACAATGTGGAAGCCTGTGTAGGTGTTAGAAAAAGAGTGAAGAAGAGCTTGATACACTGGCAGGGAGTGATCTCCACTACGTAGTTACCTGAGGAGAAAAACCACGGTACAGAGCAGTGTGCATGGTATGCTGCTTTTGTGCAAGAAAGGGAGGATTGTGGATATATGGACATATTTGCTTAGATTTTCAAGGAGAAACAAGACAATAAAAGATAAATTTAAAACTAAGAAAAATGTGTAGGGGGAGGGAGGGATCAGAGTAGAGGAGACCAGGAAGAAAGTAAGATTTACCTGAATGCACCCTGATATGTAGTTTGACTTTGGAATCATAAGACAAATTATATCCAAAAAAGCAAAATCACTTCCTACCCACCACATACACAGTGAGGAGGGGCGGGAAGGAAACAAATGAAGGGAATTATACTTTGTTAAGTGACATATCCACGTAAAGAAAATAATTATTCTGGCAGACCTTAGAACACAATACTTTTTCTGTACATTCTCAATGAGATACTCTAAGGACAAAAAAAATGCAGAGTTTAAATTGTATTTAGTGGTCTTACTATTGGTTATGTTTGTGTGGTTAAGAATTAAGATTATCTACCTAAGAGAAAAAAAATAAGCATAAGATTTTTTAAAATTATATAAAATTCCTGTATACTTAAATTTGAATTAGAAGTATGAGCAAGATCTTATTCTTCCCTTAAAAAAAAAACTCCACGTACCTGAGATCTGTTCAATAAAAAGGCCTAGAAAACAGTGGAAACTCAGTAACAATGAGCACTCCTAGCCCCCAGATTGTGGTCTTTAAACACCATTCCCCACTGTAAGAGTCCAGAGGTCCCTGGAGAAATGCCTGGTTCCACGTCTGTGATGAGAAATGTACTTGGTAAGTCTAGAACATCTTGTGCTGGAAAGCAAGGGACATATCAAAGACTAATTAGTGATTTCAGAAGAACCTAGGAACCTACCTGTGGGGTTCCCATTGGCCAGAGATGGGATAAGTGACTGCAGATGAATATGAAAACTTTCCATGCGTTTTCATGATATTAAACCAGGAAAAGGACGGTCACACCACTCCTGCATTCAGGCTATTTTGAATGACGATGGGGAATATGCATTGATTATGTAAATTATTCAGAGTTAGAGTTCTTCGGCTTTCTCCCCATCCCCTCCCCTCTACAGTAGGCTTGGGGTCTGACCTCAGATTGACTTTTACTGGGACAGGAAATACATTGCTTTGCACTCTTTTCATCCCTAGTTGCCAACATCGTGTCCTTGGCAGAGCTGAAATCTGCCTCTGAGATTCCAAAGACCTGAATTCTGGTCCAGCTGCTGCCTCCACAGCCTCAGTGTCTCTGAACCTGGCTGAGCCTCAGACTCCTCATCTCTAACGTAAGAATGAGGATGATCACCTGTGCCCTGCAGCCCTTCCTATCCACGAGCACCCACCTCTAAGATGCCTTCTGCCTCATGGATGCCGTGAATTTGCAGTGTTTCCCCCGTTGTTACATTCTTAAATAGGCACTTTATGAAATCTCAGTGGAGAATGGAATCATTTCAGCTGTACCTAGAAAAATAAATATTGCCAGCTCATTACCACAGATTGGGTGGGGAAGTAATATCCTTTGACTTTCTTTTTCTTTCAGCCATGGAATTCCATGAACACTTGCACAGCATAGGCACCAAGGAAGGTCTGAAGGAACGCAAACTGCAAAAAGCTGTGGAGAGCTTTACCTGGAATATTACCATCTTAAAGGTATTTTCTGAGTTGTTCCTGATGCTAGTGATTTTGCATCCTTGTTCAGCATGTTTCTTCCTGTTAGTATACCATTTCCTGCACTGTACATTACCAGCCACTTGAAGCTATGGCATGGTCACAAAAATCGAATGAGAACTCTGCTTTCTGAAGAGTCTGCTGCGGGCACGGTAGCTGGGCAGTGCAAGCTCAGAGGGAGAACAGGGGACTCGAGCGGTTGGCACCTTGTGGATTCTGCCAAGAAGGGAAAGGATCTGCATTTCATCCTTAAAGCATCGTAAAGTTCATAAATGCCAGTTGCTACATGTGAAATAGAAAGCATTGATTACAGAGGAATGACTGGGAATTTGAAGATCCTAGTTCTTCAGATTTCATTCAGTGCTTTAAAGTATAATCACAGCCTTAATGTCAGTATGATCCCAGGGAAAAAGTAGGAAAGAATTGTAGGGGGCATAATCAAAAGAAATATGTAAAGGAATTGCTGTTTGAAAAAAATTTCCCTTCAAGGGAGAAACCATCTATATCTGTTTGTTTATCTGCTTCCTTCTTTCTTTCTTTTCCTTTCTCTCTGTCCGTCTCTCTCTCCCTCCCTCCCTCCTTCCCTCCTTTCCTTCCATCTTCCTATCTCAGCATGACCATTTAAAAAATTAACTTTTATTAGTTTTATTATAAAAGTAATATATTTTCATTATAGAAAATGTCAAAATAGCATAACCAAAGGTAAACATAGTCCCACCGTCCACGGTCTTTTGCTGTACATTCTCCCAGTCTTTTTCTCTATGGTATATATAATATGACATGATTTTAAAACTAATGTTATGTATGTGCCTTGGAACCTTTTTTGCATTTTGTCTCTCTGATCTTTTCTTTATCTCAGTGTTTGGGACCTTGAATAATAATAACACAGAAACATTATTTCACTCTGGGCCTTGGACAGCTCAATTGTAAAATTACTCGCCGGTTTACCCTCCAAACTTTCTTCTCAGTTGAATTCAAAAGACATTATCACAGCTGCCTCTTTTAATTTCTCTGTTCCCCTTCAAGTTAAAAGATCCATCCTGCATCCCTGATTTTCAAAGTAATATATACTCATGTAAAAAAAATTGGGGAAATACATACATGTAGATGATAATAAACTACAAATTAGACCAAAAAAAAAAAGATCCATCCTGCAGCTGACAACAGTTTTCTGATTTAATTTAATGAAAAGTCACCCTTTCAAAGCTAGCCAACTTGCACTTTCTCATCTTAAACCCTTACTCATTTTTATAATAAGTCATTTTCTAAACTTCTTCAAATACTTCCCTTCCTACACATGTACTTTTTTGAATCTCTGGATTTTCTGCTTAGTATTTAACTCTGATCATTTGCAGTTCAGTAAACAGCAGATAGAAAAGTTTACAATGAAGAGGAATTTGGCTTTACAACTTGCTGACTCACTCCCAACCAGAGATGGGGTGTACACTACAAATTTCCTGCAAACCTCAGGAAAAAATTGCATCATAGTTTATAGCCCTGTGATAAGAACAGATGCTCATTTGGCTTTTATTTTATTATAGGCAAAACAGACTTAGGGACCAAACTTTCATCTGTCAGCTATCCTTGCTACTCCATTCTGGTCCAGGAACCAGCAGGCTGGGCATCACCTAGGAGCTTGTTCACATTGCAGACTCCCGGGCCCTGCCGCAGGCCTGCTGAGTCAGAATCTGCCTTTTTACAAGATCCCGGGGGATTTTTATGCACATTATAGTTTGAGGAGCACTGGGCTAAGAACCCCTGAAAATGGGAGGCTGGCGCACATATTCATGAAAAACAGCTGACATAAAGTAATGGCTCAGGTTTTAGAAACATGAAATTGAGCCAAACAGCTACATTGAGGAAACTATTTTCTTTTGAATTATGTCCAGGAAATAGAATTAGCACCTCAGACTTACTTACATATGGAAACAAACATATAGAACAGGGTAACAGATCTTTTTAAAAATTCCCAGGGTAGTATTTGCTGTAGCTGGTGTTTGAGTATGGTAGAACCCAAGCGCTGAGTGGGGAAGAGTTGGAGAGGTCTGTGTGTCTTTTCTGTACAATAGGAGGGCTTTTTTCATTGCTGCATATTTCACGGGTTTAAACTTTCTTTAGAAGAATCAGTGCCTGTGGAGTTTTAGACATGAGTTTGGGTCTGAGTTGAGCTCCCAGCCTTTTCCTGGCAGGAGGGGATGGGTCCCTTGAGTTCCCCTCACCACCTGTTCTTTGCGCAGAGCTTGGAGGGAGTCCAGCCCTCCAGGGCCCCGTGTGGTATGTAGTTGGCAGCGGGTGCCCTCATGGGGGCACAGAGGCTGGGGGAAGGTTCCAGACTTTCCCTCCAGACGTGCTGAGGGAGCCCCAGAACTGTGAGGCCAGGTGTAAGAATTACCTGGGTGCTTAAAACACAGTCTCCTAAGCCCCACCGCAGACCTCCTGGGTCAGCATCTCAGGGGTGGACGCAGGAATCTGGCTGTGTGACACGTTCCTCGGGGGATTCGCAGGCACCCTGAAAAATTGAGTGCCACCACTCTAGAGTCAAATCAGACGTGTCTTTCCTTCTGAATCACCCCACTCATGTGAACAACAAGGGAGGCAGGGTGGCCAATCATCGCGGGATGAAGGACTTGCAGTGTGAGAGCCGGGGTGATGGGTCACCCCCAGAGCAGGCGCCCGGCCACAAACTCCTTTCGTCCAAGGGTGTCCAGCCCAGTTTTCATGAGTCTTTGCTGGCTTTGTTTAGTTTTTTCAACTTTAAGAGTTGCTTTAAAATACAGAAATGAACGAAGGAGAAATGTCACCTCTGATTCCACACCCAGAATGACCCGCTGTTAACATCTTGGCATATTTACTTCCAGTCATTTTTTTCTTTGAATAAAAATCATTCATTTGTTTTTGTAAATATGTCTTCATTATAATGAACTTCTTTAATGTATAAAAGATAAGTTTTAAAATGACCTCAGATCCTCCCTCTGAGAAATAATTATTATTAAATGTAAGTGACCTTATTCCAGGAACCTTTTTATATGCATATGGATGGATGGATGGAGATACATATTTTTTGATCCTGAGTCATACTTTTTTCATGTTTTTTCACATCTTTGATATTGGTGTGTATCTTATAATGCATGGCATCTTTGCATTGTAGCCTAGTTAAATTGGAGTGATTTTCTTCCTTAGTGGTGTATAAAATAGTGGTATGTATGTCTCATAAGTACTAGTGTCTCAGTTATTATGAAATAAGGTATATCAGTAGATAGAATCCTACTATAATTTCTCTATTTAATTTTTTTAAGTACTAAGTTTCACTTCACTTAATTTAACAGGAAAAAAGCAAACCATAAAGAAACTAAATGAATTGCTGAACAATTTTTACCCTAAAGGTTTTTCTTTCCTATAAAATCCCTCTGAGGTTAAGAAAAGAGATTATGAAAAATGTTAATTGGAGTCATTTTGTTGGGTTTTTGAAAGCTATACATTTCAGTTATAAGCTTTGTTGGTTGCCCTTCTGCTACGAAAGATGAGTTAGCACTTTTTAATATTTCTGGGTGGGGAGTTAGGCATATTGTTATTTTTCCATTATCCAGGTTTAAACATCACCAGTTGGTTCCAGACTGTAGTTCCCATGTTGCTTGCTCTAAGTTCAATATTTAAACTGGTTCGCTGTCACCACCAGTCCAAGAAATCGCCCATGCTTTTCTGTAGCCTGAGGGAATGGTGGAGAAGAGAGAAATCTCAGCTGGGGTCATAGACAGGCTTTGTTTGGGTACTTGGACCCAGCTTTCTCAGAGTTTGTAAATGTCCTGTTCAAGGGTTTCTGATGCATAATTGCGGAGAGGGTGTAATTTGTTACCGCAGGCTTCTGATTGCTTCTTTAATTCAGAAGCCAGCCCTCAAGACCTCACACTCATTAGATAGCACCATTCTCTCTTTTTTGATGAGCATTATTGAGGTATAATTTACATAAAATAAAATTCACCAATTTTAACTGCGCAATTCAATGAATTTTGACAAATGTATATAATCATGCAATCTACCACAGTGATGATAGAGCATCATCCCTAGAAGTTCCTTTGTGCCCCTTTGTAGTAAACTCCCCCAACTTGCTCATCGCCGGTCTGATTGCCATCTCTAGTTTCACCCATTCCAGAATGTCACTAAGTGGAATCATGTAGTAATAAACTTTGTGCCTGGCTTCTTGCATTTAGGATAATGCTTTTGAGATTCATCCAAGTTGATGTATGTTTCAGTAAGCTATTGCTTTTAATTGATGAATAGTATTCTATCCTATGGGTGTACCACACTTTGTATGTTCACTAGTTGATGGACATTTGGGTTGCTTCCAGTTTTTACCTATTAGGAATACAGCTGCAATGAACATTCACATTCAAGTCTTTGTGTGAACATACATTTTTATTTTTCTTGGGTAAGTACCTATGAGTGGAATTGCTCATATGGGAAGTGTATGTCAGACTTTATAAGAAATTGCCAACTGCTTTATGAACCGTTCCATTGTGAATTCCCCCCAGCAGTGTTATGAGAGTTCCAGTTACCCCACACCCTTGTCAATGTTTGTTATTATCAGTTTAGCAAGTCTAATAAGTGTATAGAGTTTGAGCATCTTTTTGTTGGGGTCTTTGTTTTTTTTAGATTTTTTTTAAAAGATCATGATGGGCCTTAGTGTGGCTTTCTTTATGTTTCTTATGTTTAGAGTTCTTTGAGGTTTTTCTATATATGGATTTACAGTTTTCATCAAACTTGGAAATTTTTCAGCCATAGTTTCTTTAAATTTTTTTCTGTTTTACCCTTTCTCTCCTCTCCTTCTGTAACTCCATTTGTACATATGTACTGCTTGATACTATCCCATAAGTCACAGATGCACTGTTCATTTGTTTAGGCCTTTTTGCTGTTTTTTTTTTTTAATAGTTTCTAGTGCTGCAAGCAATGCTAGTCTTCAAGTCTTCAAACAATACTGCTGTATGTTCTACAGCATCTAATCTGCCATTAATCCTGTCCAGTGGGGTTTTTATTTTGAACTTCCTGCTTCTCTTCTTTGTGCTCATGATATCCTCTCCCTCCCTTTGTGCTCATGATACAGTATCCTATTGTATATTTACAATAGCTGTTGTAGCCCTCCCTCCCTCTCCACCACTACCCTTGCAGCCGCTTTGCCTCCCTGAGCTCCAAAGAGGGGCTGCTGGGCTCTGTTTGGGAAGCTCTCCAGGCAATGAGCTGGACCTTGTGTCCATACCCCTTCTCCCAGGGCTCCCTGTCTTGCACTATCTGAAAATCATTGCTTTATATATTGTGTCCAGATTTCTAGTTGTGTGTCAGCCCCATTCCTAACTTTTCCATGTCACCTCTTTCTTCCCACCCCCTGTCCCATCATCTCTTCTCCTCCATCAAACAGAAGTAAAAGGAGAAAGACACTCAGTTTACATCTCTTCAGGTTGGTGGGCTGTTAGAATTTTCAGGACCTAAATGGGAAAAGAATTTGAAAAAGAATAGATATATGTATATGTATAACTGAATCACTTTGCTGTACACGTGAAACTAACAGCATTGTAAATCAACTGTACTTCAATATAAAATAAAAAATTTTTAAAAATTCATTGCAGAACTTCCTTCCCATATTCCTGATGAAATGAGCAAAAAGAGTAAAACTGGCAAACACACACACACAAATACACAAACACAAGCAGTCACCCCGCAAAGAAAAGGGTATAACATAGTTTAATAAACTTCTAAAACTCACAGAATTCATACTGGCAATTCATAAAAATCCTGAACATTGGGGTACGTGTATCCTCTCGAACCATGATTTTCTCCAGCTTTATGCCCAGGAGTGGGATTGCTTAATCATACGGTAGCTCTATTTTTTGTTTCTTAAGGAACCTCCATACTCCTCTCCAGAGTGGCTGTAACAATTTATATTCCCACCAACCCTGTAGGAGGGTTCCCTTTTCTCCACATCCTCTACAACATTTATTGTTTGTAGACTTTTTTTCTTAATAAACTTATTCTATTTACTTATTTTTGGCTGAGTTGGGTCTTGGTTGCTGCACAGGGGCTTTCTCTAGTTGTGGTGAGTAGGGGCTACTCTTCGTTGTGGTGCGTGGGCTTCTCATTGCAGTGGCTTCTCTTGTTGCGGAGCACGGGCTCTAGGTGCGTAGGCTTCAGTAGTTTTGGCACGCGGGCTCAGTAGTTGTGGCACAAGGGCTTAGTTGCTCCACGGCATGTGGGATCTTCCCGGAGCAGGGCTCGAACCCATGTTCCCTGCATTGGCAGGTGGATTCTTAACCTGTGCGCCACCAGGGAAGTTCTCTGTTTGTAGACTTTTTAATGATGGCCATTCTGACTGGTGTGAGGTGATAACTCATTGTAGTTTCGATTTGCATTTCTCTAATAATTAAAAATGTTGAGCATCTTTTCATGTGCCTCTTGGCCACCTCTATGTCTTCTTTGGAGACATGTCTATTTAGGTTTTCTGCCCATTTTTTGATTGGGTTACTTTTTTGTTTGTTTGTTTTTTGATAGAGCTGCATGAGCTGCTTGTAAATTTTGGAAATTACGCCCTTGTCAGTTGCATTGTTTGCAAATATTTTCTCCCATTCCGTAGTTGTCTTTTTGGTTTTTTTTTTTTCATTTTCTTTGCTGTGAAAAAAACTTTTGAGTTTAATCAGTTCCCATTTGTTTATTTTTCTTTTTATTTCCATTACTGTAGAAGACAGATCGAAAAAGATATTGCTGCAACTTATGTCCAAGAGTGTTGTGCCTATGTTTTTCTCTAAGAGTTTTATAGTATCTGGTCTTACATTTAGGTCTGTAACCCATTTTGAGTTTATTTTTGTGTATAGTGTTAAAGAATATTCTAATTTCATTCTTTGACGTGTAGCTGTCCAGTTTTCTTAGCACCATGTATTGAAGAGACTATCTTTTCTCCACTGTATATTTTTGCCTCCTTTATCATAGATTAGGTGACCATAAGTGCATGGGTTTATCTGTGGACTTTCTGTCCTGTTCCATTGATCTGTATTTCTGTTGTTGTGCCAGTACCATACTGTTTTGATTATTGTAGCTTTGCAGTATAGTCCGATGTCAGGGAGCCTGATACCACCAGCTCCGTTTTTCTTTCTCAAGATTGCTTTGGCTATTCGGGATCTTTTGTGTCTCCATACAAATTAAAAAAATTTTTTTGTTCTAGTTCTGTGAAAAATGCCATCGGTAATTTGACAGGGATTGCATTGAATCTGTAGATTGCCTTGGGTAGTATAGTCATTTTGACAATATTGATTCTTCCAATCCAAGAACATGGTATATCTTTCCATCTGGTTGTGTCATCTTCGATTTCTTTCATCAGTGTCTTATAGTTTTCAGAGTACAGGTCTTTTTTCTCCTTAGGTAGGTTTATTCCTAGATATTTTATTCTTTTTGATGCGACAGTAAATGGGATTGTTTCCTTAATTTCTCTTTCTGATCTTTCATTGTTAGTGTATAGAAATGCAATAGATTTCTGTGTATTAATTTTGTATCCTGCAACTTTACTGAATTCATTGATGGGCTCTGGTAGTTTTCTGGTAGCATCTTTAGGATTTTCTATGTACAGTATCATGTCATCTGCAAATAGTGACAGTTTAACTTCTTTTGCATTTTGGATTCCTTTTATTTCTTTTTCTTTTCTGATTGCTGTGGCTAGAACTTCCAAAACTATGTTGAATAAAAGTGGTGAGAGTGGACATGCTTGTCTTGTTCCTGATCTTAGAGGAAATGCATCCAGGTTTTCACCATTAAGTATAATGTTAGCTGTAGGTTTGTCATATATGGCCTTTATCATGTTGAGGTAGGTTCTCTCTGTGCCCACTTTCTGGAGAGTTTTTATCATAAATGGGTATTGAATTTTGTCAAAAGCTTTCTCTGCATCTACTGAGATGATCGTATGGTTTTTATTCTTCAATTTGTTAATGTGGTGTATCACACTGATTGATTTGTGGATATTGAAGAATCCTTGCATCTTGGGATAAATCCCACTTGATCATGGTGTATGATCCTTTTAGTGTATTGTTGGATTCAGTTTGCTAGTATTTTGTTGAGGATTTTTGTGTCCATGTTCTTCAGTGATACTGGCCTGTAATTTACTTTTTTTGGTGGTATCTTTGTCTGATTTTGGAATCAGTGTGATGGTGGCCTCATAGAATGAGCTTGGGAGTGTTCCTTCCTCTGCAATTTTTTGGAATAGTTTGAAAGGATAGGTGTTAACTCTTCTCTAAATGTTTGATAGAATTCACCTGTGAAGCCATCTGGTCCTGGACTTTTGTTTGTTGGGAGTTTTTAAAATCACAGTTTCAATTTCAGTACTTATGATTGGTCTGCTCATATTTGCTATTTCTTCCTGGTTCAGTCTTGGCAGATTGTACCTTGCTAATAATAAGCATTTGTCCATTTCTCCGTGGTTGTCATATAGTTGGGTGTAGTATCTCTTATGATCCTTTGTATTTCCGTGATGCCAGTTGTAACTTCTTTTTCATTCCTAATTTTATTGATTTGAGTCCTCCCACTTTTTTTCTTCATGAATCTGGCTAAAGGTTTGTCAGTTTTGTTTATCTTTTCAAAGAATCAGCTTTTAGTTTCATTGACCTTATCTATTGATTTCTTCATCTCTATTTCATTCATTTCTGCTCTGATCTTTATGGTTTCTTTCCTTCTGCTAACTTTGGGTTTTGTTTGTTCTTCTTTCTTAGTTGCATTAGTTGTAAAGTTAGGTTGTTTATTTGAGATTATTATGTTTCCTGAAGTAAGATTGTATGGCTATAAAATTCCCTCTTAGAACTGATTTTGCTGTGTTCCATAGGTTTTGGATCATCATGCTTTCGTTTTCGTTTATCTCTCGGTATTTTTTTATTTCCTCTGATTTCTTCAGTGATCCACTGGTTGTTTAGTATTGATAGTGTATTGTTTAGCCTCTACATGTTTGTGATTTTTACAGGCTTTTTCTTGTAGTTGATTTCTAATCTCGTAGTGTTGTGGTTGGAAAAGATGCTTGATATGATTTCAATTTTTAAAACTTACTGAGGCTCGCTTTGTGGCCCAGCATGTGATCAATCCTGGAGAATGTTCCATGTGTACGTGAAAGGAATATATACTCTGTTACTTTTGGATAATGCTCTAAAAATAGCAATTAAGTCCATCTGGTCTAATGTGTCATTTAAGACTTGTGTTTCCTTATTGATTTTCTGTCTGATGATCTGTCCACTGATGAAAGTGGGTTGTTAAAGTCCCCCACTATTATTGTGTTACTGTTAATTTCTCCTTTTATGGCTGTTAGCATTTGCCTTATATGTTGAGGTGCTTCTATGTTGGGTGCATATATATTTACAGTTCTTCCATATTCTTGTTGGATTGATACCTTCATCATTATGCAGTGTCTTCCTTTGTCTCTTGTAACAGTCTTTATTTTGAAGTCTATTTTTGTCTGATATGAGTATTGCTACTGCAGCTTTCTTTTGATTTCCATTTGCATGGAATTCCTTTTCTGATCACCTCACTTTCAGTCTGTATGTGTCCCTAGGTGTGATGTGGGTCTCTTGTAGACAGCATAAATACAGGTCTTGTTTTTGTATCCATTCAGCAAGTCTGTGTCTTTTGGTTGGAGCATTTAATCCGTTTACATTTAAGGTAATTATCAATATGTATGTTCTTATCGTCATTTTGTTAATTGTTTTGGATTTGTTTTTGTAGGTCTTTTTTCTGCCTGTCCTCATTTGTTCTCTTCTCTTGTGATTTGATGACTAATTTTAGTGTTGTGTTTGGATTCCTTTTTCTTTTTTGTGTATCTGTTGTAGATTTTCGGTTTGCAGTTCCCATGAGGTTTTGATATAGCAGTCTATGTATAAAAAAATTGGATGACTTAGACATCATTAAAATCAAAAGTTTCTGCTCATCACAAGACAGTGGTAAGAAAATGCTCATCAAAAGGCATCATTAAGATAGGCACATGGGCTTCCCCGGTGGCGCAGTGGTTGCGCGTCCGCCTGCCGATGCAGGGGAACCGGGTTCGCGCCCCGGTCCGGGAAGATCCCACGTGCCGCGGAGCGGCTGGGCCCGTGAGCCGTGGCCGCTGAGCCTGCGCGTCCGGAGCCTGTGCTCCGCAACGGGAGAGGCCGCAGCAGAGGGAGGCCGGCGTACCACAAAAAAAAAAAATAAATAAATAAAAAAAATAAATAAATATATTGTGCCACTCCCTTCTGGCCTGCAGAGTTTCTGCTGAAAAATCAGCTGATAAGCTTATGGGAATTCCCTTGTTGCTTTTAGTCAGTTTGATTACTATGTGTCTTGGCATGTTCCTCCTTGAGTTTATCCTGCCTGGGACTCTGCACTTCCTGGACTTGGGTGTCTGTTTCCTTTCCCATGTTAGGGAAGTTTTCAGCTGTTATCTCTTCAAATATTTTCTCAGGTTCTTTCTCTCTCTTCTTCTGGGATCCTTGTAATGTGAATGTTGTCGTAAAGTTCTCTTAGACTGTCCTCATTTCTTTTCATTGTTCTTTCTTTATTCGGTTCCACAGCAGTGATTACCATTCTGTCTTCCAGCTCAGTTATCCATTCTTCTGCCTCAGTTATTCTGTTATTGATTCCTTCTATTTTTCATTTCAGTTATTGTATTCATCTGTTTGTTCTTTAGATCTTCTAGCTCTTTGTTAAACATTTCTTGTATCTTCTCGATCCTTACCTCCTTTCTTTTTCCGAGATCTTGAATCATCTTTACTATCATTACTCTGAACTCTTTTTTGGGTGGGTTGCCTATCTCCACTTCACTTAGTTGTTCTTCTGAGGTTTTATCTTGTTCCTTCATCTGGGACATATTCCTCTGCTGTCTCATTTTGTCTAACTTTCTGTGATTGCGGTTTCCATTCTGCAGGCCGCAGGGTTGTAGTTCTTGCTTCTGCTGTCTGCCCACTGGTGGATGAAGCTGGTCTAAGAGGCTTGTGCAGGCTTCCTGGTGGGAGGGGCTGGTTCCTGCCCACTGGTGGGTGGAGCTGGGTATTGCCCCTCTGGTGAGCAGGGCTGTGTCAAGGGGTGTGTTTAGCAGGCAGCTATGGGTTTGGGAAGACTTTAGGCAGCCTGTCTGCTGATGGGTAGGGCTGTGTTCCCACCCTGTTGTTTGGCCTGAGGTGTCCCAGCACTGGAGCCTACAGGCTGTTGGGTGAAGCCAGGTCTTGGTGAGAAAATGGCTCACAGCATTGAGTACTCCCCAGAAGTACCACCATCAGTATCTTTTTCCCTGCAGTGAGCCACAGCCACCCCCCGACCTGAGCAGGAGACCCTCCAATACCAGCACATAGGTCTGGTCCAAGCTCCCATGAGGACACTGCTTTTTCCCCTGGGTTCTGGTGCACACGAGACCTCGTGTGCACACTCCAAGAGTGGAGTCTCTGTTTCTCCCAGTCCTGTGGAGTTCCTACGATCAAACCCTGCTGGCCTTCAAAGCCAGATGCTCTGGTAGATCCTCCTCCTGATGCCAGACCCCCAGGCTGGGGAGCCTCACATGGGGCTCAGATCTTTCACTCCTGTGGGAGAACCTCTGTGATATAATTATTTTCCAGTTTGTGGGTCACCCACCTGGCAGGTATGTGAGATGATTTTATTGTGATTGTGCCCCTCCTACCATCTCATTGTGGTTTCTTCTTTGCTTTGGGGAAGTGGACCCACCTCTTAGTGGACAGTGCAGCATGCCTGGATGGGGGCAGAAGGCATTGTGGTGGCCATACTTGCAGTGGCAGAATCTGTGAATGAAGCCGTTTCCCTTAAATGGGTGTGGGAGACTTTGTGAGGCTTGTCCTTATGGGATGAAAAAGTCATAGATCGCACTTCTTGTGTTCCCACTAGATTGCCAGCCTCCTCCACCATCATGTAATTGTGTTCTGTCATACAGTGTAAAGCATCTTACATCTCTGTGACTTCTACCCACTGATTACACTGATGCCCTCAAAGCAGCACAGACGTACCCTATTCCTTCTCCCTCAGCATCCCTGCAAATACTTGGGCACTGTTGTATCTTCTCTCAAACCCCCGAGATTCAGGATGAGGTGGCTTCTGGTCCCTTCCCCATTGGGTCCCTTCATTTTCTGAAGGCTCTGGCTTGTCAGTGCCTTGTCAGTGCTTGTTAGTGTCATAAGATGGGACAACCAGGATTACCCCCACACTTCAAATGCCTGGTGGGCTAACCGTCCCTGAATGAGACTTCACGGTCTGATTTTGCTCAAGCCTGAAAACTATCTTACTATTAATATAGGCCAAAATTATGTTGGATTTTATAGCACCTGTGTCCTATCATGGACTTAAATGAAGCTTATTACAACCCAAGATGAGTTCCAGAACTGCTGCCAAGCAAGCGCTCCCTATACTGTGTCACTCCACCCTCAGAGAAAAACTAGAGATTAAACCCTGAAAGTAATTAGAGATTTGTTCTCTTTAGGAACATAAGACTTCTGCCAAAAATAAGTAATTAAAACAGATAGTTTTTGCACCTATTAAGGCATTAATCTTTCAAAATTTTATGTATGTATGTAATTGAAAAATAGTTGATTACAATGTTAATTCCTGCTGTACAGCAAAGTGATTCAGTTATACACACACACACACACACATATATATATACACACACACACACATTCTTTTTTATATTCTTTTCCAATTTGGTTTATCACAGGATATTGAATATAATTCTCTGTGCTATACAGTAGGACCTTGTTGTTTACCCATTCTGTATATAATAGTTTGCATCTGCTAATTCCAAACTCTCAATCCATCCCTCCCCTACCTGCCTTCCCCCTTAGCCACCACAAGTATGTTCTCTATGTCTGTGAGTCTGTTTCTGTTTTGTAGATAAGTTCATTTGTGTCCTATTTTAGATTCTACATATAAATGATAATATACGGTGTTTGCCTCTTTCTGACTTACTTCACTTAGTATGATAATCTCTTAGTCCATGCATGAGCTGCAAATGGCATTATTTCATTCTTTTTTATGGCTGCATAGCATAGTACATTGTATATATGTACTACATCTTCTTTATCCATTCATCTGTCAATGGACATTTAGGTTGTTTTCGTGTCTTGGTTATTGTGAATAGTGCTGCTGTGAACATAGGGGTGTATGTATCTTTTTGAATTATAGTTTTGTCCTGATATATGCCCAGGAGCAGGATTGCTGGATCATACGGTAGTTGTATTTTTAAATTTTTGAGGAAACTCCATACTGTTTTCCACAGTAGCTGCACCAACTTACCTTCCCACCAACAGTGTAGGAGGGTTTCCTTTTCTCTACACCCTCTCTAGCATTTGTTATTTGTAGACATTTTAAAGATGGCCATTCTGCCTGGTGTGAGCTGATACCTCATTGTAGTTTTGATTTGCATTTCTGTAGTAATTAGTGATGTTGAGCATCTTTTCTTGTGCCTGTTGGCCCTCTGTATGTCATCTGGAGAAATGTGTATTTAGGTCTTCTGCCAATTTTTTAGTTGGGTTGTTTGTTTTTTTGTTGTTGAGTTGTATGAGCTGTTTGTATATTTTGGAAATTAAGCCCTTGTCGGTCGCATCATTTGCAAATATCTTATCCCAGTCTGTAGCTTGTCTTTTCATTTTGTTTATGGTTTCCTTTTCTGTACAGAAGCTTGTAAGTTTGATTAGTTCCCATTTGTTTATTTTTGCTTTTATTTCTATT
>NC_041214.2:39809822-39841013 GCF_002837175.3 Physeter macrocephalus
TTTACATTTAAGGTAATTATCAATATGTATGTTCTTATCGTCATTTTGTTAATTGTTTTGGATTTGTTTTTGTAGGTCTTTTTTCTGCCTGTCCTCATTTGTTCTCTTCTCTTGTGATTTGATGACTAATTTTAGTGTTGTGTTTGGATTCCTTTTTCTTTTTTGTGTATCTGTTGTAGATTTTCGGTTTGCAGTTCCCATGAGGTTTTGATATAGCAGTCTATGTATAAACAAGATTGTTTTAAGTTGCTGGTCTTTTAATTTCAAATGCATTTCCAGTATCCTGCATTTGTACTCTCCTCTTCTCACAATTGCTGGTTTTGATATTTGTGTGTGGATGATTTCCTACCTTTACTGTATGTTTGCCTTTACTGGTGAGCTTTTCTATAAATAATTTTCTTGTTTCTAGTTGTGGCCTTTTCTTTTCTACCTAGAGACTTTCCTATAGCATTTTTTGCAAATCTGGTCTGGTGGTACTGAATTCTCTTAGCTTTTGCTTGTCTGTAAAGATTTTGATTTCTCCATTGAATCTGAATGAGAGCCTTGCTGGGTAGAGTTTTCTTGGTTGTAGGTTCTTACCGTTCATCACTTTAAATATATTATATTGTGCCACTCCCTTCTGGCCTGCAGAGTTTCTGCTGAAAAATCAGCTGATAAGCTTATGGGAATTCCCTTGTTGCTTTTAGTCAGTTTGATTACTATGTGTCTTGGCATGTTCCTCCTTGAGTTTATCCTGCCTGGGACTCTGCACTTCCTGGACTTGGGTGTCTGTTTCCTTTCCCATGTTAGGGAAGTTTTCAGCTGTTATCTCTTCAAATATTTTCTCAGGTTCTTTCTCTCTCTTCTTCTGGGATCCTTGTAATGTGAATGTTGTCGTAAAGTTCTCTTAGACTGTCCTCATTTCTTTTCATTGTTCTTTCTTTATTCGGTTCCACAGCAGTGATTACCATTCTGTCTTCCAGCTCAGTTATCCATTCTTCTGCCTCAGTTATTCTGTTATTGATTCCTTCTATTTTTCATTTCAGTTATTGTATTCATCTGTTTGTTCTTTAGATCTTCTAGCTCTTTGTTAAACATTTCTTGTATCTTCTCGATCCTTACCTCCTTTCTTTTTCCGAGATCTTGAATCATCTTTACTATCATTACTCTGAACTCTTTTTTGGGTGGGTTGCCTATCTCCACTTCACTTAGTTGTTCTTCTGAGGTTTTATCTTGTTCCTTCATCTGGGACATATTCCTCTGCTGTCTCATTTTGTCTAACTTTCTGTGATTGCGGTTTCCATTCTGCAGGCCGCAGGGTTGTAGTTCTTGCTTCTGCTGTCTGCCCACTGGTGGATGAAGCTGGTCTAAGAGGCTTGTGCAGGCTTCCTGGTGGGAGGGGCTGGTTCCTGCCCACTGGTGGGTGGAGCTGGGTATTGCCCCTCTGGTGAGCAGGGCTGTGTCAAGGGGTGTGTTTAGCAGGCAGCTATGGGTTTGGGAAGACTTTAGGCAGCCTGTCTGCTGATGGGTAGGGCTGTGTTCCCACCCTGTTGTTTGGCCTGAGGTGTCCCAGCACTGGAGCCTACAGGCTGTTGGGTGAAGCCAGGTCTTGGTGAGAAAATGGCTCACAGCATTGAGTACTCCCCAGAAGTACCACCATCAGTATCTTTTTCCCTGCAGTGAGCCACAGCCACCCCCCGACCTGAGCAGGAGACCCTCCAATACCAGCACATAGGTCTGGTCCAAGCTCCCATGAGGACACTGCTTTTTCCCCTGGGTTCTGGTGCACACGAGACCTCGTGTGCACACTCCAAGAGTGGAGTCTCTGTTTCTCCCAGTCCTGTGGAGTTCCTACGATCAAACCCTGCTGGCCTTCAAAGCCAGATGCTCTGGTAGATCCTCCTCCTGATGCCAGACCCCCAGGCTGGGGAGCCTCACATGGGGCTCAGATCTTTCACTCCTGTGGGAGAACCTCTGTGATATAATTATTTTCCAGTTTGTGGGTCACCCACCTGGCAGGTATGTGAGATGATTTTATTGTGATTGTGCCCCTCCTACCATCTCATTGTGGTTTCTTCTTTGCTTTGGGGAAGTGGACCCACCTCTTAGTGGACAGTGCAGCATGCCTGGATGGGGGCAGAAGGCATTGTGGTGGCCATACTTGCAGTGGCAGAATCTGTGAATGAAGCCGTTTCCCTTAAATGGGTGTGGGAGACTTTGTGAGGCTTGTCCTTATGGGATGAAAAAGTCATAGATCGCACTTCTTGTGTTCCCACTAGATTGCCAGCCTCCTCCACCATCATGTAATTGTGTTCTGTCATACAGTGTAAAGCATCTTACATCTCTGTGACTTCTACCCACTGATTACACTGATGCCCTCAAAGCAGCACAGACGTACCCTATTCCTTCTCCCTCAGCATCCCTGCAAATACTTGGGCACTGTTGTATCTTCTCTCAAACCCCCGAGATTCAGGATGAGGTGGCTTCTGGTCCCTTCCCCATTGGGTCCCTTCATTTTCTGAAGGCTCTGGCTTGTCAGTGCCTTGTCAGTGCTTGTTAGTGTCATAAGATGGGACAACCAGGATTACCCCCACACTTCAAATGCCTGGTGGGCTAACCGTCCCTGAATGAGACTTCACGGTCTGATTTTGCTCAAGCCTGAAAACTATCTTACTATTAATATAGGCCAAAATTATGTTGGATTTTATAGCACCTGTGTCCTATCATGGACTTAAATGAAGCTTATTACAACCCAAGATGAGTTCCAGAACTGCTGCCAAGCAAGCGCTCCCTATACTGTGTCACTCCACCCTCAGAGAAAAACTAGAGATTAAACCCTGAAAGTAATTAGAGATTTGTTCTCTTTAGGAACATAAGACTTCTGCCAAAAATAAGTAATTAAAACAGATAGTTTTTGCACCTATTAAGGCATTAATCTTTCAAAATTTTATGTATGTATGTAATTGAAAAATAGTTGATTACAATGTTAATTCCTGCTGTACAGCAAAGTGATTCAGTTATACACACACACACACACATATATATATAAATAGTTGATTACAATGTTAATTCCTGCTGTACAGCAAAGTGATTCAGTTATACACACACACACACACACATATATATATACACACACACACACATTCTTTTTTATATTCTTTTCCAATTTGGTTTATCACAGGATATTGAATATAATTCTCTGTGCTATACAGTAGGACCTTGTTGTTTACCCATTCTGTATATAATAGTTTGCATCTGCTAATTCCAAACTCTCAATCCATCCCTCCCCTACCTGCCTTCCCCCTTAGCCACCACAAGTATGTTCTCTATGTCTGTGAGTCTGTTTCTGTTTTGTAGATAAGTTCATTTGTGTCCTATTTTAGATTCTACATATAAATGATAATATACGGTGTTTGCCTCTTTCTGACTTACTTCACTTAGTATGATAATCTCTTAGTCCATGCATGAGCTGCAAATGGCATTATTTCATTCTTTTTTATGGCTGCATAGCATAGTACATTGTATATATGTACTACATCTTCTTTATCCATTCATCTGTCAATGGACATTTAGGTTGTTTTCGTGTCTTGGTTATTGTGAATAGTGCTGCTGTGAACATAGGGGTGTATGTATCTTTTTGAATTATAGTTTTGTCCTGATATATGCCCAGGAGCAGGATTGCTGGATCATACGGTAGTTGTATTTTTAAATTTTTGAGGAAACTCCATACTGTTTTCCACAGTAGCTGCACCAACTTACCTTCCCACCAACAGTGTAGGAGGGTTTCCTTTTCTCTACACCCTCTCTAGCATTTGTTATTTGTAGACATTTTAAAGATGGCCATTCTGCCTGGTGTGAGCTGATACCTCATTGTAGTTTTGATTTGCATTTCTGTAGTAATTAGTGATGTTGAGCATCTTTTCTTGTGCCTGTTGGCCCTCTGTATGTCATCTGGAGAAATGTGTATTTAGGTCTTCTGCCAATTTTTTAGTTGGGTTGTTTGTTTTTTTGTTGTTGAGTTGTATGAGCTGTTTGTATATTTTGGAAATTAAGCCCTTGTCGGTCGCATCATTTGCAAATATCTTATCCCAGTCTGTAGCTTGTCTTTTCATTTTGTTTATGGTTTCCTTTTCTGTACAGAAGCTTGTAAGTTTGATTAGTTCCCATTTGTTTATTTTTGCTTTTATTTCTATTACCTTGGGAGACTGACCTAAGAAAACATTGGTGTGATTTATGTCAGAGAATGTTTTGCCGAGGTTCTTTTGTAAGAGTTTTATGGTGTCATATCTTACATTCAAGTCTTTAAGCCATTTTGCGTTTATTTTTGTGTATGGTGTGAGGATGCGTTTTAACTTCATTGCTTTACATGCAGTGGTCCAACTTTCCCAGCACCACTTGTTGAAAAGACTGTCTGTTCTCCATTGTATATTTTTGCCTCCTTTGTTCAAGATTAATTGACTGTATGTGTGGGGGTTTATTTCTGGGGGTTTGTGTTCTGTTCCATTGATCCAAATGTCTGTTTTTGTGCCATTACCATGCTTTTTTGATTACTGTAGCTTTGTAGTATTGTCTGAAGTCTGGGAGGGTCACGCCTTCTGCTTTTTCTTTTTCCTCATGATTGCTTTGGCAATTCTGCGTTTTTTATTGTTCCATATAAATTTTAGGCTTATATGTTCTAGTTCTGTAATTTGATAGGGATCACATTAAATCTGTAGATTGCTTTGGATAGTATGGCCATTTAAACAATATTAATTCTTCTAATCCAAGAGCATGGCTATCTTTCCATTTCTTTTAATCATCTTCAGTTTCCTTTATTAATGATTTATAGTTCTCAGCATATAAGTCTTTCACCTCCTTCGTGAGGTTTATTCCGAAGTATTTTATTTATATCTTTTTTGATGTGTTTTTGAAAGGGATTGTTTACATTCCCTTTCTGATATTTCACTGTTAGTGTAAAGAAATGCAACCGATTTCTGTATGTTATCCTAGTAGTATCCTGCTACTCTGCTGAATTCTGTATGTTATCCTAGAAGTATCCTGCTACTCTGCTGAATTTGTTTATCAGTTCTAGCATTTTTTGTGTGGAGTCTTTAGGGTTTTCTATATAGAGTATCATGTCATCTGCATATAATGACAATTTTACCTCTTCCCTTCCAATTTGGATACCTTTTATTTCTGTTTCTTGTCTGATTGCTCTGGCTAGGACTTCCAATACTATGTTGAATAGAAGTGGTGAGAGTGGGCATCCTTGTCTTGTTCCAGATTTTAGCGGGAAGGCTTTCAGCTTTTCACCATTGAGTATTATACTGGATGTGGGTTTGTCATAAATAGCTTTTATTATGTTGAGCTATGTTCCCTCTACACCCACTTTGGTAAGAGTTTTTGTCATGAATGGATGTTGAATTTTATCAAAAAAATTTTTTTTGCATCATTGAGATGATCATGTGGTTTTTGTCTTTTCTTTTGTTGGTGTGCTGTATCACATTGATTGATTTGTGTATGTTGAACCATCCTTGTGAACTTAGGATGAATCCAACTTGGTCATGGTGTATGATCTTTCTTATGTGTTGTTGGATTCAGTTTGCTAATATTTTGTTTGAGAATTTTTGCATCTATATTCTTCAAAGAAACTGGCCTGTAATTTTCTATTTTGTGGTGTCCTTCTCTGGTTTTGGTATCAGGGTGATGGTGGCTTCATAGAATGTCTTTGGGAGTATTCCCTCCTCTTCAGTCTTTTGGAAGAGTTTGAGGAGAATTGGTATAAGTTCTTCTTTGTATGTTTGGTAGAATTTGCCTGTGAAGCCATCTGGTCCTGGACTTCTGTTTGTAGGGAGTTTTTTTTTGTTTCGTTTTGTTGTTTTGTTGGCTTTTTTTTTGCGTTACGCAGGCCTCTCACTGTTGTGTCCTCTCCCGCTGCAGAGCACAGGCTCCGGACATGCAGGCTTAGCGGCTATGGCTCACAGGCCCAGCCACTCCACGGCATGTGGGATCTTCCCGGACCGGAGCATGAACCCATGTCCCCTGCATCAGCAGGCGGACTCTCAACCACTGCGCCACCAGGGAAGCCCTGTAGGGAGTTTTTAAAATTAATGATTCTATTTCACTTCTAGTGATTGGTCTATTCAAGTTATCAATTTCTTCTTGATCCACTTTTGGTTGGCTGCATATTTCTAGAGACTTCTCCATTTCTTCTGGGTTGTTGAATTTGCTGGCATATAATTTTCATAGTATTCTCTTATGTTTTTTTGTATTTCTGCAGTATTGGTTGTTTCTTCTCCTTTTTCAATTCTTATTTTGTTTATTTGGGTCCTCTCTCTTCTCTTCTTGATGAGCCTGGTGAGAGGTTTTTGTTTGTTTGTTTGTTTTAATTTATTTATTTTTGGCTGCATTGGGTCTTCATTGCTGCACACAGGCTTTCTCTAGTTGTGGCGATTGCAGGCTTCTCTTGTTGCGGAGCATGGGCTCAAGGCACATGGGCTTCAGTAGTTGTGGCACACGGGTTCACAGTTGTGGCTTGTGGGGTCTAGAGCGTAGGTTCAGTAGTTGTGGCGCATGGACTTAGTTGCTCCGCGGCATGCGGGATTTCCCAGACCAGGGCTCAAACCCGTGTCCCCTGCATTGGCAGGTGGACTCTTAACCAGTGTGCTACCAGGGAAGTCCTGAGAGGTTTGTGGTAAGACATTAATCTTGTTTTGTTTTTACCTGAGGTGCAGACTTACCTGGAAGACCTGAAGACTAACATTTGTTTCTGAAAATTACTTTGATAGGCTGTGTCCCACTCCTTTCCTTTACTGATGCTAATATCCTTTAGTTACTTCTTTTATTATAGGTGATCTATTATGTTGCCTGTTTTCCTAAAAAGCTCTAATTGACTAAAAGCCATTTCTCTATTTAGTGTGTGAAAACTCCTCAGAGTGGCTCAGAAAATCAAACTACAGTAGAGTTTGTCACTAGGCAGGCTGTCCTTTCTGACCCATTTAAAACACAGTAAAACCTCAGACATTTGGATCCCACTGATGTGGAATTTGTGATTACTCAGCTAATGTTTAATTATGCAGAGGTGTGCTTGAAAGATTAATGGTGCAAGGGAAGTGCTTACATGGGCACCATTTTTACTAGTGTCTTCAGAAGCTTTCCCGCTCCCCATCCTGGCCCTGTTCATCTCCCATCCCCTCGCTCCCCCGCCTCTCCAGCCCTGGTCCTCTACCTGGAATCTCTTGACCTCTGCCTTTTGTGCTTGGCTGGGCTCACCTCTGCTGTCGGGAGACCCTGCTGGCTGCTCCCGAGACCCTCACCCCACTTCTGTGCAGGCAGGCACCTCTCCCTTCCCAGATCAGGTCTATAACAGGGAGACTGGTCACAGTCAGAACTCAGAGGGCTTTGTGACATAGAAGCCAGGCCCCTGTGGTGAGGCCCCAAAGGCATCATCTGCAGGAACTGTGGAGTCACAAGTGGAAAACAGTGTCCTCTGCAGCTCCTAGACCTGCTGGAATCCTCTCCTGCCTTCCATTGAGACTCAGCTCAGACCCTACACCTTCTCCCTGGGGCTGCCTGGGGGGCCCCACCTTCCATCAGTGTTGAACAAAATGTAAAGTTGTTTCTCAGGAAAAAGGCAGAGGTTAGGAGCTGTGTCCCCAGGTCCCCTTGCTGTTCCTCACGCTCTCAGACCCTCTCATGAACCTCTAAGTGCTGGGGTGGGAGTCAGAGGAGGGAGGGCAGCCTTCCTGCCGCAGTGATGTGAGTTTGTTTTCAGTTCACATTGACTCCCTTCATACACATGAAGCAACATGAGGGGGGTGGGCACACAACAGAAAAAATAGTGAAACATTTAAAACAAATCTTTTCCTGTGGAAAAGCTTGTGCCACCATCCCTGTTGCTCTAGCTTTAGGTGACGATGATTGGGGGATCTTTTTTTGAGTGGAAGGTTAATTGAGACCTCAGTGGGATGAAGGCCTGATGAGCCATGCGGGGGGCTTCCTGACTCTGGTTAATTCATCAGCCACCCCCCAGGACCCCTCGCAGGGCACTGTCAGAGTGTGGTAGGTAGCAGTTTAGAACCAGTAGTCGAGATTCCCATTCATTCTGTTGCCCACTCTTTTGTCACTCAGCAAAAACTGGAAATCTAGATTTCTGCTCCTGTATTTAATCACAGGAAGAGTGCATTTTCTGCATCAGTGGTAATGTGCTGAGTGCACTTAAAATGTCATCACTGTTCCATTCTCCTGGCTTTAAAGTGTCACATGTAACATGCAGGGGCTCAACTCCCTATAGTTTGGGCCCCTGGTTTAGTTTATCCAGAAAGAAAACAAAACACACACAGAAAGTTGTGTGTGTTTAAGTATAATTTGCCATGTAGACTCTGCCTTGGGTGAGGCCATTGGTCTCTCAAACTGTATCCTCAGCTACACAATGGGTATGGTAATCGCACCCCTTTTGCAGAATTGAGAGACTGTCACGAGAATAATTTTTGTAAAGGTCTTAATTCAGTGTCTGGCACACAGTAGTCACTCAATAAATGGTGACTACTGTTCCCAGTAGGCTTTGCTCGTATACATTCCTACATGCCTAATTTGACATATCATAGGCTCTGTGGTTTCAAATTTTGGACCCTAATCACACTTGCAGTCCTTCTGTTTGAATTTGAGTGGTGGCTGTAAGAGTTAGAACATATTAGTTTCCATAGCCCTCTTAAAGGAGGTTTATGCTTTTGGCCTGTGATCCTGAATACTCATGAAATACTGAATTGAAGTGTATTCAGTTTGTATATGAGTCTTGCATCACCCAGGAGAGTGACTAACCACAAAATATTTACTAAAAAGTACTCTGTTTGTGACCATACTATTAATATTCCAGTTAAATAACAGTGAAGAAGCTGTAACTTCCTGTCAACCTGGCTTTTGTTTTCCGGCCATGAGATTATGTTAAGGTTTTACAAGTTCAATTCTTGGCTTTTGGTTGCAGAAAATGCTCAGGGGAGACGGCAGAGGAACCCTAGACCAGCATGCGTCAACTCTGAGGGGACCTGCAGCTCGTGGAGACTTGTAGGGTGATGGGACGATAACTTGATAAACAGCTTGCATATCAAGCTGCTGAGCAAGGCCCAGCATGCAGTGGGTGTGAGGCCCACTGGGGGTGATAGTCTGTCTTGGTCTGGGCCTGGCACCCCTTTTCATTTAGCCCAGACTCAGTGTCATCTTGTGGGGGAGCAGAGGTGTTGGTGCTAGCAAATGCAAGTTTGTGTGCGCAATGCACAGTGAGGCCAAACAGTACCAAAACATAGGAGTTTGGTGCAGAGAAAGGTTTACTGCAGGTTTATTGCAAGGAGACGGGTGGCTCATACCCCCAAAACCCTGAACTCCCCAAAGGGATTCAGCAAAGCATATTTAAAGGCCAGGTGAGGGAAGGGGGGTCACAGGGTACGTGACCAGCTCCCGCACAATTCTCTGATTGGTTGATGGTGAAGTAACAGGGCAGTGTCACGGGGGTCAACATTGTCAGTCCTTAGGCTCCAGGTGGCCTGAGGGCTACCTGTTCATGGTCATCAAGTAGTTAACATCTTCCATTTGGTGGGGGGGGTGGGGTTTCAAATCCGAGAAACAACTCAGGAAATGTGCACCAGACACTGTTTTCTAGGTACTTCAGAGAGGAGCTAAAGCAGAGGATATGGGGGAAGGGCCTGCCCTGGGAAGACCGCATAGGGTCCTGCTCAGTTACAATTCCCCCCTTTTCTTTGATACTTCTCAATCCTGAGGAGAACAGGTGTTGGACAAGAAAAGTAATGAAGTTTCAGTTAAGGAGGTTAATCATAAACTTGACAGAGGAACCCACAGGGTCCTGTCACCAGCAGACACTGCTTTGAGAATCAGTCTGACACAGCTCAGAAAATTCAAGTTCTTGGCAATAAAAGAGTGTGTTCGAACTCACATCCACAATGGCCACCCAATTTTACCTTGGATGTCTGAACCACAGCTATTCCATTTTGAATTTCAAATGCATTTTTCTCCTTAATGGCCAAAGCAGATGTCACTGTTAATGATTTTAGTGCTTTTCTAGACATGAAGAGATGCAAGAACTTGGGTCATAAAATCTTTTCCTGAAAGTATCTAACTATCTGAAGGTCTGTTCTGTCAGCTTTTCTCAGAGCACTAAGTGCGTCATTCCTGATCTCCACCCTGACCTCCTTTCAGGGGGTGTTGAAGGTCAGTGACTGGAGTGGCTTGTGACTTAATCCTTGTAGAGGCAGATGGCAAGTGCCAATTTTTAGTTGGCAGTGCTCCCTCTTGGTCATAAATTCGAACATGATTTGGGAAGCATTTCATGATCATTTCATCCCATAATGTTAGGAATACCCATTAGTAGTTCAGGTGAGGATTTCATTGATAGGCCACTCAATGTGCTATTACTGGACTAGGCCTTATTAACAGTAGTCAAAAGTCTCTGGACCACCTGTTTTACAAGTCTGTTATGGTCTAGGAAAAAATTCCTTCTTGTTGCTTCTTCCTATATCTAGAGTTGCACTACTACAATCATTGATCTTATATAGAACTTTATATCTGGTCAACTGTTTCAAGTCACCTAGTCATCATTATTTTATCAGAGGCTCTTGTATTTGGTAATACAAGAAACAACAATTCTGTAAAACAGGCAATATCCAAATAATATAGCTAGTAGTATTAGTAAGGTCATAAGTTGGCGCAAATATCTCCTGGTTTCAGCCAGACTCCAGGAGGGGATGTGTTACTTTCTTCTTTCCTGCAGCCATTCACAGGTGGACTGGGTCAGGATGTTTCCTGTGAGCTGAACAAAGGTATTTTAGTTTAACATTCAACTATGGGGACAATGTTCCCTGAGATGGACCATTATGTATACTTTAAGTGATAGGCAACATCCCTTTAGTGATTAACTTGTAGCAAAAGCAGTAGAATACAAAGATTAAAGTAAGAGAAACGGATCTAATATGGAGTCAGATTTGTTATTCCCTATTACAATTCCCCACTGTCAGTGTCCATTCCACAATCGTGTGGGAAAGGGGTGACCACTCCTCTGGCTACTTTCTGCTGAACAGGGGCAGTGGTGGGTGATTATGGAATGGAATTGATCAGCTTTCGGAAGGGAATCTTCCTTAGAATCTTTAGTAAATAGTACAATTCTCTTTCCTTTTTTATCTACAATTATTTGAACCTGATGAAACTCTTTATTTAGCCCTTTTGTTGTCTAATTTGTCATTGGACTTGGGCTTTTGGTTCTAGTTCCTATACATAGCTATTCATTTTAACTTTCTGTCATAACTACACTAGATTCCTGTACTGTTCAGGTGAACAAGATTAAACAAGTAGGTTGACTGACCTTCTCCAGCTATAATGAAAGTGCAATCTCAATACTTATCTTTTTGAAGAGCAACCTTAAGTCTTCTAAGGGTTTACAAACCCATTGCTCTCTAGGCCTTTCAGGAGTTGGGCCATTTTCTGATGACAGTGGTGCTGCTTTAATCCCAGTGTGATGAATTCATGGCTTTACTCTGGCTAACTTGACAGATGAGTTTGTGGTAGGTAATACCACGTGTGGTCCTGTCCACCTTGCAGTCAGCTGATGTTCAGGCACTTTATCTTTCCAGGCTTTAAGGAGGACTTGGTCTCCAGGTCAGAAAGGATGTAAGGCTACTTCAGTTGGATAGGCAGACCTGTGGGAGGCAAACTCATGAACAGAGGTTAGTATAGTGCCCAAAGTTTTAATGTAATTAGCAACAGCTAGGTCTTTCAGAGCATTTATAGATTCTCCCACCTGGGCAGACACCTGGAATGGCCTACCATACAATATTTCAAAGGGGCTTAAGTTAAGTCTCCTTTTGGGAGCCATTCTGATCTGTAGTAGGGCAATTGACAAGGCCTTATCCCAAGTTAAATTAGTCTCTTGACACATTTTAGCAATGCTCCTTCCAGTATGTATAATCTCTGGCTACAGGTCATGGGGCATCTGATATTTATCCAAAGGTAGATGGTTGGGATAAGTTTCAGAAATAAACTTAGAGTGTCCTTCTTTTTTTTTGCGGTACGCGGGCCTCTCACTGTTGTGGCCTCTCCTGTTGCAGAGCACAGGCTCCGGACACGCAGGCTCAGCGGCCATGGCTCACAGGCCTAGCCGCTCTGCGGCATGTGGGATCTTCCCGGACCGGGGCATGAACCCGTGTCCCCTGCATCAGCAGGTGGACTCCCAACCACTGCGCCACCAGGGAAACCCTAGAGTGTCCTTCTTAATAATGCAATTAAACTTTACAATTATGTAGCATGACAATAAGGAACTGTCTAGGAAGTGAGTCTTGGACAATAAATGCAGACCTCAATTAACAGAGTCAGAATTTGATATACACTGAAATGTAATCTCTTTCTCTCTAAAAATTACCCTCATTTTTCATCAAATACAGCCAAATTAAGATTAGTTTGCAAAATGAGTCTGGTTAATTGATCATATTGGCTCCTTTCAATTGGCTGTGTTGGAATTTTTCATAAGGAGTCTCAGACTGAAATTTTAAAAGCCCGCTCAGGGCCAGGAAAGCCATGCGAAGGGCTTTTCATAGATTTTGCCTTACAGATGTAGGTGAATTCCTCACTTTTTGAGGTCCCCAAAGTACCTCGAGATTTTTGCACCTGTTAGGAAGTACCCTTCCTAATTTACCTGATAAAGCTGCTGGGAACCTAAGAGTTTTCAGTATCTGGAGGGATCAGGTAGAGAGAAAAAATAAATGTTTCAATTGTGTTTACAAAGGTAAAATCTACCAAATTGCTGTAAGTCATAATTAGCTTAAGGGGAAAGGTTTCCTTAAAACCAAAAAATTATAACCATATTCATCAGTATACTCAGTCCTATATAATTAATTCTTTTTTACTAACAGTTTTATGAAATCAGGGTTGCCATTAGACTTTTAAAATCTAGTTTAGCAGTATGATTGTCAAAAAGTCCCTTCTATGACTCTTCTTAGAGATGAAGCATTTTGCAAAGCATCAGCTTAACTGTCTATGAATGATAAAGGACTTAAAAAGGCAAGGTTAGAGATCTGATTATACTGTTTTTTGACAAAGAAGCTTAATGGGGACTTCCCTGGTGGCGCAGTGGTTAAGAATCCGCCTGCCAATGCAGGCGACATGGGTTCGAACCCTGGTCCAGGAAGATCCCACATGCCGCAGAGCAACTAAGCCCGTGAGCCACACCTACTGAGCCTGCGCTCTAGAGCCCACGAGCCACAACTACTGAAGCCCGCACACCTAGAGCCCGTGCACCGCAATAAGAGAAGCCACCGCAATGAGAAGCCCGCGCACCGCAACGAAGAGTAGCCCCTGCTCACTGCAACTAGAGAAAGCCCGTGCGCAGCAACGAAGAGCCAGTGCAGCCAAAAATAAATAAATAAAATAAATTAAAAAAAAAAAAAAGCTTAATGAAGTTGTGACATACAGCATTTTAACCTGTGTACTGGCTTAAGTGATTTACTTTCTAACTGTGACTTTCTCTTTCCTATAGCTTCTTGCTTTTTTTCTATTTAAAGACCTTTCAATATTTCCTGTAGGATAGGTTTAGTATTGCTGTATTCTTTTAGTTTTTGCTTATCTGAGAAATTCTTTGTCTCTTTTTCTATTTTAAATGGTAATCTTGCTGGTAGATTCTAGGTTGCAGATTTTTTCCCTTCCAGGATTTTGAATATATCTTGTCACTCCCTTCTGGCCTGCAATGTTTCTGTAGAGAAATCAGCTGATAGCCTTATGGGGGTTCCCTTGTAAATAAGTCTTTGTTTTCCTCTTGCTGCCTTCAGAAGCCTCTCTTTATCTTTAACTTTTGCTATTTTAATTATAGTATGTCTTGGTGTAGGTCGGGTTTGGGTTTATCTTGTTTGGAACCCTCTGTGCTTCCTGTACCTGGATATCTGTTTCCTTCTTTAGGTTTGGGAAGTTTTCAGCCATAATTTCTTCAATTACATTTTCAATCCCCCTTTCTCTTTCTTCTCCTTCTGGAATCCCTATTACGTATAGATTGGCATGCTTTATATTAGTATCCCATAGGTCTCTTATATTGCTTTCATTTTTTTTTTTTTCCTTTCAATTTGCCTTTCTGTCTGCTGTTCTGATTGGGTGATTTCCACTATTCTATCTTCCAGATCATTAATTCGTTCTTCTGCATTATTCATTCTGTTATTCATTGCCTTTAGCTCAGCTTTCATCTCGGTGAATGAGTTTCCTAATTTTTCTTGGTTCATCTTTATAGTTTCTACCTCCTTTATACAGTAATCTGCATTTCTATTAATAGGCCTTGTTAATTTCTTCAATATTTTCATTATCTCCTTTTTGAACTCAGTGTCTATTAGACTGAAGAGGTCTGTTTCATTGTTCTTTTGGGGGAATTCTCTTGACCTTTTAATTGGGAGTGGTTCCTCTGCTTCTTCATCTTACTTATATTTCTCTTACTCTGAGTTTAGGAGAAACAATTATCTACTGTGGTCTTGGAGGGCTGCTTTTATGTGGGAGTGTCCCTGTGTAGGCTGCGTGGGTTTAATAGTTTTGGTGCAAGGGCTGTTTTTAGTATGGATGTCTGTGACCTCTTTCCTCAGCGTGTGCTGGCTGTTTGTGCTTGACAGGCGGTGTGCTTGACAGGGGGTTGTGTGGTGACCAGAGCCTGCACTGGGTTGCTCTATGGTTGTCGCTGCCCCGTCAGCGACATTTGTTGGAGCAGAAGCCCCCAGATCTGATTCTGAGCTGCAGTGTGAGACAGGTGGGATTGGAGCACTCCCTCTGGAGAGGAGCTGCTGAGTACTGCTTCGCCAGAGCTGTCCACCAGGGAGTGTGCTCTGTGGTGTCACCTGGCTGGGCTCACAAAGTACACTGCTGTCGGCACTGCCCTCGGCCCCACCTCCGCTGCGGGAATGCAGGCAGTTGGCCCCGGTGTCCCTCAGGCATTGTGCTCACAAAGCCAACAGCACAGATTCCAACACGCCAGTGCACTGAAGTCGGGTACCAGGAGCACAGCAGCCATGCACCTGGGCTCGCCGTAGGAGCCTTGGAAACAGCCCAGGCTCTGCCTCCGTGGGTGCCCCCACCAAGCCCACAGCTGCTAAGGCCAGACCCACCCCAGCCACAGTACACCTGCTGTCCCGCTCCCAGAGCTCAGAGCGGCAGCACCAAGAAAGAGGCTGCTAAGGGGCAGGCCCTGCCCCTCCCTTCACTCGCCCCTTAGCAGTGGTGCTTCGCTTCTATGGCAGGCCTGGGCTCCTTCCACGTACACCCCTGGTTGCCACCCGTACCACACTCCAGGCCCTTCAGGCTGTCTCCGTGCGGCCAGCCCCAGTCCTCTCCCTGGGTCTGTCCCCTGAAGCCTGAGGTTCAGCACCCAGCCCCTGCACGTACCAGCAGGTGAGTGTCTCGGGCTGGGGAGTGCAGCGAGGTAGCTCGGATCCTCTGTGCTGGTCTCTCTCTTTTCTGCCTGCTGCCGACTGCTGCGTTCTCCTCCGAGCCTCTGAAGACCCCTTTCTGTCCCAGCTGATATCCCCGCTGGTGAGGGGGCTTCTCTGGGTGCGGGACTCTTTCCTCTTTTCCAGCTCCTTCCCAGGGACACAGGTCCCATCCCTATTCCTTTTTAAAAAATCTTTCATCCTACCTAGTTATGAGGAGATATTTCTAGACACTTCTGGGTGTCTGATATCTTGTGCCAGTGTTCAGTAGGTACTCTGTGAGAATTGTTCCACACGTGGATGTATTTTTGATGTGTTTGTGGGAGGAGGTGAGCTCCACGTCCTTCTAGTCTGCCATGTTGGTTCCTCCCCCAACATTTTAAGATAACAACTAAAATTATAACATTATACCAGGACATATCCAAATTTCAGAAGCTTTATATAATTTCTAGAATGTCTATATTAAAAACATTTATCCACACCGTATAATCTGAGGAGGCTTATCGCTCATTTGACAATGCTTCCCATGTAATTTAACATACCAAACAATCCTAGTTAGTTTAATATTTTTCTCTGAGATGCCTTAGGGGGTCTCCAAAGCATCCCAAAGTTAGCTGGAGGTCAAAAAATTTTAATTAATTAAAATTTGATATTTGGGAAGTTCGTCAAAAAGTTTCAAAACACTTGGTCAAATAAGATCATAGGTCATTGTGAGACAATACTTATTCCTTAACCAAAATGAGATCTCAAAAGCAAATACAGATCACTGAAAGGCACAGAAACTTAATCTGTTATCAATGGCAGCATCCCAGGAAAACTTTGTCCTCTTACCAGTGAGAGAAAAAAATCTAGTCTTGCACCAGCTTACTTTTAATAATAAAATTCATTTTCTTAAGTTAAATTCAATCTAAACTTAGCCTGTCCT
Source organism: Physeter macrocephalus (assembly GCF_002837175.3). NCBI lineage: Eukaryota > Metazoa > Chordata > Mammalia > Artiodactyla > Physeteridae > Physeter > Physeter macrocephalus. The sequence continues at coordinate 39,826,158 of NC_041214.2, forward strand.
GACCATGCACAAACTCTTTTCTCAGAGTTCCTTTTCTACAAACCTTCCATCACTTTCTGTATCCATATTATTTTGCCCCTTAATTCTCCTACCTAGAAACAACCAGATGAACTTCCATCATTTAACTTAATTTAGCACAACTCTAAAATCTCACGTTACCAAATATCTGGAGAGATCATTTACATCTCAAAGGCACAGGAAAAGAAATGCAAATTTCTCTTCTAACTAACTACTTATATAAAACCCAGCCATCTTGGGCTATTTTTGAACTTTCTTTTTTCCAGTTCCCAATATCCAGTGCAGTTTAAACAAACAAATGACACTAATAGACAATAATGTATATCGTCTGCTCACATTCACAAGCCTCATTTTCAGCAAAATGAGGAAGAAAGAATAGGATTTGGACTCAGGTACCGAGACACTCATTCACATACATGCACACACACACCCGAGATAAAAGCAATTGCAAAAGACCCACTCTGATACAATAGCTGAGCTGTTAGGGGCCATTATTCTACAGATCTGAGGGAGTATTGAGGCCACACAATGTTTCAAAAAAAATATTTTCTTTCATTTATGGGAGCACAGCTACAGATCTCCAAGTTTTGCAAAAATACCCCAGGGGACTATGAGATGGAACAGAGCTCTGATCATCCATACCTAATTATTCACGATTGGTGTTATCAGATATCAAGCAAACAACAGTTCAAATGGGTCTCTCAGGGTCATAAAAAAAATCCCAACCAATGCTCCACCACAGGCCAAACCAACACAATAGAGAAGGATACCCCAGGGGACTATGAGATGGAACAGAGCTCTGATCATCCATACCTAATTATTCACGATTGGTGTTATCAGATATCAAGCAAACAACAGTTCAAATGGGTCTCTCAGGGTCATAAAAAAATCCCAACCAATGCTCCACCACAGGCGAAACCAACACAATAGAGAAGGATACCCTGGTGTCGTCACACACACGAGCCCAGCCTGCGCAAGCTGGAGCGACTTACCCCCAAGCGACACTGAATGTGGACCACAGCTCCGAGCGTTTCTTGGTTCCGAACAGCCTTGTGCCGAGGGGGTGGCCAGCGCCTGTCAGGGACAGTCCCTCCAAGATCCCCAGAGCGAAGTGTACTCTGGCAGCTGCTGGGCCTCAGGGAAGGGGCTGCCTCTGGCTGGGGTCGACCTGTCACAGGCACAGACTCTTGGCTGGCTCACCAAAATTGCTAGCAAACCCGTTTGTGTGCCCGACGCACAGTGAGGCCAAACAATACCAAAACTTCGGAGTTTGGAGCAGAGAAAGGTTTATTGTAGAGCGACGCAAGGAGAAGGGTGGCTTGTGCCCCCAAAACCCTGAACTCCCCAAAAAGTTTCAGCAAAGCATCTTTAAAGGCCAGGTGAGGGAAGGGGGTCACAGGGTATGTGATCAGCTCATGCACAATTCTCTGATTGGCTGATGATGGAGAGGTAACAGGGTGGTGTCACAGGGGTTAACATTATCAGTGCTTAGGCTCCAGGAGGCCTGGGGGCTATGTGCTCAAGGTCATCAAGTAGTTAACATCTTCCGTTTGGTGGGGGGTTTTCACATCTGTGAAACAACTCGGGAAATGTGCACCAGATGCTGTTACCTGGGTGCTTCAGGGAGGAGCTAAAGCAGAGGAGATGGAAGGGCCTGTCCCGGGAAGGTCCCATAGGGTCCCGCTTGGTTACATTAGTGAAGGCACCTAAAGTCTGCTGTGCTCCTGAGCAGACACCCAGGTGAGCCCTCCTGGACTGGGGACTTCGGCTCCAGAACAGCCCGGAAGTCCTCGTGGGCCCCAGACATGCTGAGGTCCAACCACTCATAACTTGCATTCCAATTTGCATGAAAACAAAAAATATTTGACGCTTTTGTGCCTCTTTCAGACTCCCAAAGTGGTGTGAGTGTCCTCTTCTTTCTCTTCCCTCCACTGTGTGTAATTGGGAAGGTGTCCGCTGGCCCCGGGGACAGCAGGTGGCTGTCTTTGCTCTCTGGCTATCGGCCACGTGGCCACTGCACGGTGGTGGCCGAGGGCAGGAGAGTTTCTGTGGCCACTCACCTCAGAAGGAAGGCTACTGTTTTTCTCTGATATTTTGGCAAGAAAGCTTTGACAAAATTAACTGAAATACAGAATCCCTGCTGTTTCAGCTCAATAAGAGCACTGAATTGTGACTGACTGTTAATTTTGGATTCAAAAACTGCACAACACTAACAGATGTGATTTGAAATATTTTTAATGTATTAACAACTAGGACATCTTTTGTGGTCAGACAGTAAGTTTGTTGATTGGCCAAGTGCTGACAACGGCTGGTAACTGGCTCTGGTGTTTTGCATCTGCCAATGGTCATTCCTTTCCTGGCTGCTCCAGCCTCTCTGCCCCGACCACAGGTGAGTGGCGGGCAGATCACCCTGGACATTCAGCAAGAGCCCTGCCTTGTGTGTAAACATGAAGTACCCAGAAAACGGAAAGGACTGAAAAGGCAGCACACTCTTGGAGTCTGGCGCTGGGAACCGGGAAAACAAACTTGTTTTTTTGTTAAAATTGACCTATTTGGATTCAGTGCCGTTCAGAAATAAATATGCCCTCTTGTGGAAGCAAAATATTTCGATTTCAGTGGAAGACCTATATTGTCAAACTGTAACCACAAGTCATGTCTCATCTCACAATGTCTAACTGACTGCATGTTTTATCACAGGGACAAGCGGATCTCTTGAAATACGCCAAGAACGAGACTGTGGAGAACCTGAAGCAGATCCACTATGCGGCTGTCTCCTGTGGACTCAATAAACCAGGCACAGAAAACACCGACGTCCAGAAGCCGCGCCGGAGCCTTGAAGTCATACCCGAAAAAGCAAACGATGAAACTGGAGAATGAGGGCACCTTCTAGAGATGATTGATTACAGAATTTATAACTCTAGGACCAATTGTAGCCAGATGATGGGACATTTGCTTTGCACTCACTAATGAAAAATAATATTGGGGATTTTAAAGCACAACTGGAATAGCTAATTGCCGTCTATTAAAACTGTGAATGTATGTAGCAACCCTGCGTGTGGAGGCAAATAAACTCTTCTTTAACAAGAAATTCTCTTCCTGGCCCAACTATGCTATATTTGTACACAAAGACATCATAACTCAGTTCCAGTGTGAACAACAGACTAGCCACTCTAGTTCCAGCGAGAAACAGACATTTTCCTAACTGAAAACAATGTCTTAAGACGCAGATGGATTGTATGGTCTAATTAGTATTTACCGGGGAAAAACCGACTCTACAAGTTTTACTTATGTATGATTGCTGGGGTCTCTGGGTTCCAGATGTTTTTGGAGGCGTGCCTGCTGAGCCATGGTTACAAAGGAGAATGTAAGTAGCCTTGAACTTGGAGAGCCATTAGTTTCAAGGGCACTGCAGCTGGACGGACACTCCTGGCTGGAGACACCTGCTGGGTACACAATGTAAAGGCAACCAACCTGGAAGCAACACACTGTACATAGTTTTTCATTGTATTAAGTAGTGGTCACATTAAAAAGATATTTTATGATATTTCTCCAATAACGTGAATTTAATGAAAGTTTAACTTTTTTAAAATTTCCAGTTCAAGATATTCTACTCCTAAGAAGAGTGGCCAGTTACTTGGTGAACAGCTTTGTCAAAAATAAGTTGCTTGTCTGGCTTGACAGTTTGCTTTTAGTACATACAGCAGCCATGACTTTACACAGTGGCAGCTGTCTGTAAAGTAACTGACACCTCTTCCCCCTTTCTCAGCCTGTTGATTCCTGCCGTAGGGGAGAGAGCCTGGACATGGTGCAGACAATAAGCCAGTGGCAGGTGGAGTGGCTGGAGCGGGTGCCATGCTCCACTGGCCAGCTGAGTCTTTAATCCAAGACTTTATTGTCCAGATCAGTGAAACTTCATGCTATTTTAGAAAACCTGCTGGACACTGAAGCCTAATTGCTGCTCCTCCCAAACCAAACTGCTCTCAAATTTTGGAAGGGTAAAAACTTTCTAAACCTTCAATAACTGCTTTTTCATTTGTCCATATTCTTTTCAGTGACTCAGGTAAGTAAGCCAGATAACTATGTGGAATCCCCAACTTGATGCCTCATTATTTCCTCACAGTTCGGGAAATGCTCAGGCTGATATATTGAATTTATTTATGCCCAGACCCTGAAATATCCTTTTACAAAACAATTCCTTTTCCCAGTTCTTGTCATTTGCCTGCTGATAGTGTGCTTAAATTAAGGTATACCTCTCCACTGGTCTCCACTCGATGTCATTCCAGTCAGAAAATTAAACCTCTGTTACTTGAATAATAGTGTGGTTTCCTGCTCACACCAGCCAGCAACCAGCCAGCAGCTTAGGCTCTTAGCTCTGAAATTAACTCTACATTGGAAAAAACAAAAAACAAAAACAAAAATATGTAGAAAATAGTAAAGAATTAAAAGATTTGTAGACTGAGAAATAAAATGTGTAATTTAGATTATTGTTAGCAATCCTTGAACTTAGCTGGCAAGTAAATAGCAATATTCAGTGAAAATCCAGAAATAATAAAAAATGACTTAAAATATTATAAAATTGAAAAAAAATGCTACATTTATAGTAATGGCAGATATTATCTAATATGTGACTTAAATGGCTCTGAGACCAAGGCACCTGTCATTGGCTAGGGTTCACATAGGCTTTTAGAATCAAAAAACTTCAAAACCGAAGGGGTCTATGAGATCATGCCATCTGACGTGTCCTTTCCCAGATGCAGATGTTGCAGACAAAAGCAATAAAATGCGGTGCCCAAGGTCACGAAGTCTGTCGCGGGGGGGGGGGGGGGGGGGGGGGGGGGGGAGTGACCCAGCCGAGGGGGGGGGGGGGGGGGGGGGGGGGGGGGGGGGGGGGGGGGGGGGACGAAGTCTGTCGCGGGGGGGGGGGGGGGGGGGGGGGGGAGTGACCCAGCCCAGGGTTTGCTCCATGTTTCCATATGCTAAGAAAGTCAGCCTTCTTTTGACCCCTCTCTTCAAAGGGATAAGCCAAGCAAAGGAAGAAAAGCAGGCGCACTTGCTGGGGAGTTGTTCCCCAAGTCGCAGTGTTTCTCCTGCTTGTCTAGATCCCACTCCAGGGAGCACTCTCTCCTTCCTTTAAGACGATGACCCAAATCAGCAGAGCACACAGTCATGGCTTATTCGTGGCCAAGTGACCCTCTTTTCTGACTATGAAAGTTTCTAAAGAATGAAATACAATTGTTTAAGGAGGGACAGTGATGGCCAGAGTTGATATGGTCTGAGGTTTAGAAATGTATTCCTTAACAAATGAAAAAAACTGGAACCGTATCGCAGGTAAGTTTAGGCCCTGTTCCTAAAGAGCACTGGAACTATCTGGGAGGTTTCTTCCAGCCCTGGGATCCACTAGTTCTAGTCCATTCGGTTGCACCTGGCCTCTACTGTATGGCTTCCCAAGGGAGGAATGAAGGATGAAATAGGTTGAGATACAGATTTCCAGAGAGAGTGTTTGCTTGTTATCAGTTTTCCTATGCCTGCTGGGGGAGGGAAGATTTGAAACCCACTTCTTCCTTCTAGACACACCGGATGGAGTGGCCACAACGTCTTCGCTGGGGAGGAGAGGACAGAGCCAGTGATTCTAGCTGTGGTTTGGTCTTTTTGGACAGTGAGTGTGATGCCAGGGACCTTACTGGCGGGGCCGGGTGAGCTACAGGGAAAAGCCGTCTGCATTTTGGGGAAGGTCTGCCGGCGTGCTCAGCGGGCCCCCTGCTTCTCTCCGCAGGTTTCAAGGGCTGCACCAAGGCCACGTGCGCGCTGGGAAGAAGCTGGCGTCTTCACGGGGCTGCGGGGGTGGCCGGGAGGCGGTCAGAGGTCCAGGGGGCTCACGATGGTGAAGCCCGAGTCCTTGCTGTTGCTGCTGTCGTCGTCGGGGCTGGAGCTGGGGCTGCCGGACGAGCCCGAGGCCGAGGCCGAGGCCGGGCCGGTCAGCGGGTCTGAGAACACCGGGGCGCGCCGGGCCAAGCTCCGGAGGGGCCGCGGGGCCTGAGCCGGGCCGACCGGGGGCGCCCTGGCGCCGCCCCCTTCATCGTCTTTGGAGACGAGGATGAAGTCGTCCGCGTCGCCTTTCTCCCTGTGCCCCGGCGCTGCTGAAGGGGCCTGGGAAGGAGTCAGAGCACAGGGGGGGAGGGAAGAAACGGTGAGACGCGGAGCAGGGCGGGGGCCCCACGATCCCCCCGGAAAGACACAGGGAGGCCCCTCCGATGGGAGCTGTGGGCCTGGGGAGCGGAGCACATGGCCCGCGGCCCCGCCCTGCTCATTACCCTCCTCCTGGGGCGCCAGCTTTCCCACGTGAGGGGGCGTGGGGTGAGGACAGCGTGTCCATCCTCACCCCCGCCCTCGGGTGTGGCCTCCACGCAGTGAGTGACGTGCCCAGATGGTTATGAGGCCACAGGCTGGCTCCCCAGTGTGCCCCCCACCCCCCATCTGCAGTGATGCTACTACCGCCCGCAGGGGGGCTGCAGGGGGGGCCCATTGTGTTCCATCTCCTCCTCACATCTCACAGCCGGCTCATCCTGGCTGAGCGCCGGGGGGGGGGGGGGTCTCCCGGGACAATGCGGGAGGCTGGGAGCTTCTACAGACACAGAAACCCGGAATGGCCCTTTGCAAAAAGTATAGAGACGCGATGGCTTTACTCTACAATTATTTTCCTTTCTTTGAGTAATTATGTGTTTTGTTTTTAACGAAAGCAGCTGACATCCAAGGACACTGGTCAAGGTTTTGGGTTAAGATCAGAGAAGCTCCTGCCAGCCCTGGGATGGAAGTAAAGCCACAGTCTGACCAAGGATGTTCCAGCCTGGCAGGAAGAGCCCTTGTCCACGGCCAACTAAGCCAATGCGGTGGCCACACCTGCTGCCTGCCCTGCCCGCCTACTCTCCCCGAGGGGTGGGGGGAATTGGGGCAGGGCCTTTAGTCTAAGGGGGGTACAGAGCCCCTTGGCTGGAAGGCCCCCAGGGACCTCTGGCTCCGGCATGGCCAAGACCGCCTTTGGGCAGAGCCTGGACAGAGAGTCAGCAACACTCCTCAGGGAATCTGGGTGTGACTGACAGGCCCCCTCTGAATTTCATGTTCTCCTGAGTGGCATGTGGGCCAGTGGCTAAAAAATGGCTCAGGCGTCTCCCCCTCTGACAATTTGACTACTTTTAAGAGATTCAATGGGAGAACAGGAACAGAATGGCATTAAAGATCCCAGTGCTGAGACACAGCAGGCCTCAAGGTTCTTCAGCTCAAGCTGTAAAGCTGTTTATAGCCTGTCAACACAGCAATTCTTACAAAACGGAAGACATGCAGCGCATGGCCCTGCAGTAGAAGGGGGCGTGATCCCCAATGGCACTAGGGCAGTCTGCTGAGGCAGATGGCCCTTTCTCATGCCATTACTGCCCTCTGTGAGGTGGTCAGGGCCAGGGGGCCTCAGGGGAGGGTGTCCCCCCAGGTCCATGCCCGCGGGGGCACGTCAGGCCTTGGTTTTGGCCTCCAGACTGCAGATGCTTTGTTCGTGTGACTGCTGTGCTGAGCTATAAGCCGCGAGAACCTTGACCTCCCACCCCGCTCAGGAGCTTATCTGAGGTTGACAACAGAGTGAGCAAGGACAGTCCTATTTTCAGAGCGGTGTCTCTACCGCAGAAATGCTAAGATAACCCATCCGCCTTTAGCGTACAGTGAGGACATGGGCAGGACTTGAAGAGGAGAAACACCTGTAACGTGTTTTAGCCTGTGACTAGAAGGAAAGATGGTTCCTACCATCACTAATTATCTGGCTTGTTTCTGGAAAAGCAGTGGAGTCAAGTTATAAACGGTGAGTGACACCACCCTCCCCCTAGTTTCCGGATAAAGCCATGACTGGCCCAGACCAGGCACGTTAGAACTGCCAGGGCTTCTGCAACCATCTTTTCTTCTTACCCCACTGCACCATTATCTTACGAACCAAGAACTGAAGCCCAGGTCAGAGGCCTGGAGACTTGGCCGACGTCACAAGCAGATGAAAAGACCCCATTCTTCTGGATTCCCACCTAGAATTTTTTTCTAGACCCAAGTAAGCTTTCTCTCTGGATTTCCATAGCAATCTCAGCTACTACCTGGTGCCGTTTCTATCCTTCACAGAAACTTTGTAATTTCCTAGGTCGGTCTTCTCTTTCTGCCAAACACAGGCGTGTGTCACACGATATAAGAAGTTTCTCAGCATGGCCGTCTTGCCTAAAGCTGGCCAGGACGGCCACCTTCCCCGCCCTGCCGCCCCGCCGCCCCCGTTGCCCAGCTCGATTTAGGATCGCAGTGGAAGCAGGTGCCGTTCAACAGGAATGCTCCACGCTGGTGAAATGTCCCCTCCCTGTGCTGTCCAGGCAGGTAGCCCTACTCACATGAGGATACTGAGCACTGGAGAGGTACCTAGTGTGACTGAGGAACTGAATTAACTTTGAATTCTCTTTGATCCTGATGAATTTAAATTGAATTTTAAGTAGACACCTGTGGCTAGTGGCTATTGCATTAGCCCCCCGCAGTTCTGGACCACAGATAAAAACATGGGACCAAAGACCGGTGAGGCAGGTGATACGGGCTGATGGACTGATGAATCAAGGGTCCTCCAAGTCCCTCCTTCTGCTGTGGTGGATTTGAGTGAAGTTCATCCCAAACCTCCCAAAGATTCACAAAGGAGTGTGTGAAGGACAGACTGCGGAAGGGAGGGACAGAATGAGGCTCTTTTCACCCTACAGGATACAATTTCCAGGACTTCCCTGGATGGTGGCGCCATCTGCCTGCCAGTGCAGGGGACACGGGTTCGATCCCTGGTCCGGGAAGATCCCACATGCCGCAGAGCAACTAAGCCCACGTGCCACAACTACTGAGCCTGTGCTCTAGAGCCCGCGAGCCACAACTACTGAGCCTAAGCACCACAACTACCGAAGCCCGTGCGCTTGGAGCCCGTGCCCCGCAACAAGAGAAGCCACTGCAGTGAGAAGCCTGCGCACCACAACGAAGAGTAGCCCCCACTCGCCGCAGCTAGAGAAAGCCCACGTGCAGCAACAAAGACCCAACACAGCCAAAAATAAATTAATTTAAAAAGAGAAAAAAAGAATACAATTTCCCCTCTGCTGTTGGCAGGGCTCGAGAGAAGATGTGTAATCAGAGGGAAAGAACAGCCACATCTCCACCAGCTTCCCAGGGGGGAGTGGAGTGCGTGCACTGCCACAAAGGAAGAGCCCTTTTAAGTCCCTGGTGGGGAGGGGCACTGGCAGGGGGACTGAGCCCTCTGCCCCAAGCGGGGGTGAGCCCAGTTCTCTGTGGGAAAGAGGGCCTATTGCACTGCATCCCCTTCCCGGCTCACGGCCAGCTCATGTGGAGGCTGCACTGGGTCCGCTGGGGCAGCGCTGGCAACTGGTAGGTTTTTACAAATCTGAAAACTGGGAAGGACGATTACAAAGTATACTCAAGAAGTTTTCAATTAGCGAATTTGTTAGTGTTCTTCAAAGCTCTTTTTCTGTAGTATTTTTAGACATTCAACTAAAAAAAAAAAATCACGCTAAATTTTAAAATAAAATTGTCGAATAAAAATGGTTGGGGGGTGGGCCTAAGCTCAATAATATGTGAATAAATAAATAATTATTGAAAATTAAACGTCTGGGCATGGAAGGGGAATCTGGAGGAACTAATCGAGGTAAGCTTGCAATGTTACTGTTGGATTCATGTGGCTTTAAAATGCAGACTCAAAATGCTCTCTGAAAATTCCCTTCTAAAGCTGGATGAAACGGACCACACAGGGTTCTCTTCTGGAGGAGTAGTCTTAAAACTGAATAAGTCCCATTCTAAAATGTCATTTTGCTTCTTTAAAATCATAAAAAATATATAATTTACAAGCATCTGGATGCTAGTTTTTGAGAAAGTAACTTAGATGAGAGCTAATGGGAGATTTTCAAGATGAAACTCTGCACACCATTTTAAAAAGAATATTAGGAATGTTTAGTCCCATCAGATCACATGCTGGGAGGCAGCGTGGTGGAGCTGGAAGCTGACTGAACTGGGACAGGGGTTCAGAAAACAATTTCTCACTGGTAAAATGAGCAGGTGTTTCTTCGATCCTTCCTAACTGGAAAATTCTGGGATTCTGTGTTAGAACAAATTACACACCATGTTGACAGCCAAGAGCGCAGGTCAGCAAATGACAGCTCGTGGGCCAAATCCAGCCTGTGGCCTGTTTTTGTGTGGCTCTCAAGCTGAGAATGGCTTATGTATACACATATATTTTTTTAATTTTTATTTTATATTGGCGTATAGTTGATTAGCAATGTTGTGTTAGTTTCAGGTATACAGCAAAGTGATTCATTTATACATATACATGTATCTATTCTTTTTCAAATTCTTTTCCCATTTAGGTTATTACAGAATATTGAGCAGAGTTCCCTGTGCTATACAGGAGGTCCCTGTTGGTTATCTATTTTATATATAGTAGTATGTATATGTTAACCCCAAACTCCTAACTTATCCCTCTCCCCCAACCTTCTTCCCTCAGTAACAAACCTAAGTTTATTCTCCAAGTCTGTGAGTCTGTTTCTGTTTTGTAAATTTTAAAGGGCTGTAGAAACAAGCAAGCTAGCACACCAAATACAAAAACAGATATGTGACAGAGACCACATGTGGCCTGAAAATCCTAAAAAATTAGGAAAGCATGGACAGTACTTCTTGTGCTAAAGGGGAATGGAGGCATCGGCTGAAGGCAACTGAGGCAGAGATCCGGCTTTCTAACACTGCACAGTGGGACTGGCAGGAAGTTCAGGCCGAAGCTGCTGCATACAGGTGTGTAGGCTGTGCACTGCACAACTCCAGGAGACACTAGTCTATTCTGAAGGGCACTGCCCAGGGCACTGGAGCACACAACTTGCACAGCTATGTACATCACCCCTGGCTTAGGTCACTTGTCTTTTACAGCTGAACTTCACACATGGTCACGTGAAGTAACTTTGGTGGGCTTGTATTATCCATAATTTGAACGTGTGTGCATCCCCCCGCCCCTTCCGTCTGAGGCTATGGGACAGTGTTCTCAGAGCGCCTGTACCTGCTTGGTGGCCCTGGGCAGGTGACCCTGGCCGCTGGAGCAGTAGTGGTCATCTGAGATGCTGATCTGCTCGTTCTCCTCGGCCTCCAGCTGGCTCTGGTTGAAACGCAGGGAACCTTTTAGAATGTCTTTGATCTGTTTTCAAAGAAGAAGAAAATCCATGAGAAAGATGAATGAGTTTGGTTTTAAGTGTCAGCTAAACCTCGAACACATCTGAATCAGACTTGTCATTGACTGTTCTTTGATAGTGTGGGTATGAATTTATGACCATAAGAAAGAAATAACAGGAGAAAAAATCCAGCTCTATATCAAAACCACTGACTTACAAATGACCAAGGAAGATGTCACAGCCTGAATGGCCAGGTTCTCAGAGGGGCAGACGGGCTGTCACGCCCTTGGTGGTTATCCTAGAGCAGGAAGCACCACGTGCCCTCACACCCGGCTCCACGGAACAGCCCTCAGCCTCTGAAGGGGCCCACCCCAGCTGAGGGCTAATAGCGCAGGCCGCGTGTCTTCACCCACATCTCTGTTCCACTTGGTCCTTCACGGGTTGAGTCACCACGGCCCTTGAGGGGCTGAGGCCTGTTACAGGAGGTGATCGTTTACGCCTGTGCTCCCAGGACATTCGTGGTGAGTGACTGGACGCGAGCTGGACCCCACACACCACAGCGTCTTCGATGAGGGGCAAACAGAACAGCTTTGCTAAGAGGAAGGGGCAGCGGTGGGAAATGAGAAGCCAGTCTGGGCTGCAGGCTAGTCAGACATAACTGTTGGGCGGAGCAAGGGGCGTGGACAGGTGCGGTCAGGAGGGGTCTGTCTGGGAGGAAACGCAGGGCCAGGGGACACTGGCTCTGATGTCACGGTGTCCATGCCCTGGTGCCCTCCCCAACAGGCACTGAAAGGGTGGCCTGTGCGACACAAAGTCAGAGCAACGGACATACCTGCTTTAGTCCTGCCAGGGAAACCAGAATTTGATCTTCTTTTTCCAAATTTTCTTGTAGTATCACTTCTTGAATATTTACTGAAAATAGAAGAATGACATTTTGTAACTAGTGCCCTGAGTGTAACTTACCTGCTGTCACACCATCACTTCAGACACGCTGGGGAAGGCTTCTGCCAAGTTTCACAGCAACTCTTCCCACCAAGGACGCTCTGCCCATCTAGAGATGGGGCAGGTGCCGGGCACAGCGCAGGGGCACCGAGCCTGCTACACACAGCCTCCCCCAACATCCCACGGATGCGCTCTCACGGTGACAGACGTGTCTTACTCCTCCAGAGGGCCCAGGGCACCCCTTGCTGACCTACGACATGGTGAACAGCGTGGAGCGTTCATCCAGCATCTGGGAGGAGGCGTTTCCGCTGGGCTTCCTACACTTCTCAGAGTTCAATGCTGTTATCTCACCCCTCTCGCTAAATAAAGACCAGGTCCTCCCAGGTGACGTACATTAAAGACACCATCTTTAAAAAATGTAAACAGTACGGTATGTTGTCAATTCAACATAATGTTAAAAATAAAAGAACAAGCTCACGGAGTCAGCAACACTTAACCCAGGGTCTTCACAGGAACTGCTTCCCTATGCCCTGCAGGAGGCTTGGCCTCTGCTGGAGAGGCCTTCAGCCAGACCTGATCTGAGGACTCGCCAAGCTGAGCTGCCCACCAAGAGCTTCAGCAATCAGGGGACCTTGGCCTTCCCCACCGCACACCTGAGGGATGCACCCAGCCCTGCTGGGGACTGTGGCTTCCGAGGAGGGGATTCTTGGGGGAGCGCAGGAGTGGAAGCCCCCTCCCCAGCGCTACGCAGGAGACTGTGTTGGCGGGTGGGGTGGGGGGAATTGAAACACGTTTTTACGAAGATACCATCCAGGCACCACATTGAGAATCGCTGCAGTAAGCAGGCTCACCCTCCATTAACACCTGCTTCCTTATTTCCTGGCCCTTAACAATACCCTACTTACAAGGCCTCACAAGCCAGTTCTCAGTCATTCACTCCGCCAAGCTGGCCCAGGCTCTGAGCGGGGGTCCTCTGCTCTGTGCCTACCCCCGCGGCCCGCGGTGGGAGAGGTGGGGCCGGCATCCTGCCTGCCCCGGGGCCTGGAGGCTCTGTCCCCAGAGCCCTGCCGACGGCTCCCCTCAGGGGTCCACCCTCGGCTCCCCTGCGGCCTCCTTGGGGCAGAGCCAAGCGGCCCAGGCCACCCTCTGGTCTCCCCCCACCAGCTCTTCTACTGCCTTGACAATAAGCCCTGTCACACCCGACGTTAGCACAGGCGTCTGCTGGCTTATCTGTGGTCCATCACCCCCAGTAGGGTCTGGTTCAGGACTACATCCCCAGCCCTCAGCAGAATGGCTGGCACATTTCAGGTGCACGGTAAGTACTGACTGACCGACCAACCAACTGAACAAACATGGAAAAACATCCTTGGAACCTGCACTGCAGAACACTGCTATCCTCAATACTTCCAAAAAGTAGTTCCAGCAAGGGGCAAGGTGAAGACTGGTACTATCAACATGAGTCCAGCCAGTTTATTAGAACCTTCGCTAAGAATAAATCTACAGACCATACTGACAAGTCCTCTTACAGACAGTAGCAGAAAAACAGCAGCCTTAACTTATTCAGAAAATGTGACTGGAGTTTCTGGCTAATAGAAAGGCCTGCTTCAAAACAAGAGAGCAAGATGAATGGGAATGGAATAATAGATATAATTAGAGAGCGAATGTTTCTGGTTTCCTTAAAAGCCTGTAACAATTTGTTCTCTCTCAATTAAAAAAAAAACAACAACAAAAAACCCACCATAAAATCCACTCAACATGACATTAATGACCACCAACTGCAGAAGACTGTCCAGAGGCAGTTCTGTGGGTCTTTGGGAGGACTGAGAAGGGTTGCCTTTGTTTTTAGGACTGCTTGGCTTTTTTCTTTTTTTTTTTTTTACCATATAATTTTATTTATTTAAAATTCTGGAAAATTCAAAGTAATTTATGGTTACAGAAAGTAGGACAATGTATGCCTGGGGTCAGTGGGCTGGGGAGGGGTGAGAGGAGGAATTACCAAGGAGCACACTTAGGTCTAAGTTCTTGTCAATAAAACATGAACAGAATAGAAGTATACCACTTCCAGGATGGAAATGTAAGGCCTATTCATAACTCCTCCATTCTCTCTACTCCCTTCTAGCTATCTGGAACCCATGACAATTCACTACCCCAACTATAGATGAAAACAAGGACCTGGAGGATAGTGTATCCCTGAATGGCCAAATGAAATAGAGGCTCAACGTTTACCTTGAACATTCCCTCAGACTATTATGTGGGAGGAAAGTAAACTTTAGTCTCCTTTAAGGCATTGAATTATTGTTGGATATTTTTGTTAGAGTAGCCTAGCCTTATTGTATCAAATATTTATTGAATTTTAAATTTCAATGATATTTTTTTTTAACTTGAGGAATTCTCTTTCAAATCTTCTAGGCAATTTTTTTTAAATCAACATCTTTATTGGAGTATAATTGCTTTACAGTGGTGTGTTAGTTTCTGCTTTATAACAAAGTGAGTCAGTTTTAAGGCAGAGCTCGGGGCCCAGGGCTGCCTGGGCAGTTTGGCAGGGCTGTGGCCCTGCCCCACTGAGCCGCTAGGGGGCAGATCCCCAGCTCCGGCCGTGGAGGCGGAGGCAGCAGGGGAGAGCTCCCAGGCCCCCGGAGGAAGCTCAGCCAGCGGATGCAGGGGCACCGGGACAGCTGGAGGAAGCGCGGGG
>NC_041214.2:39841090-39866512 GCF_002837175.3 Physeter macrocephalus
GGGGGGCTGGGGGGAGGGTTCTCGGGTCCAAGGAAGTAACGGAGGCCACACCTGGCAAATCGGGGGCCAGGAAGAGAGGCGATCTGTAGAGAGCAACTGTGGTAGGTTATGTCCTGCCCTGCAGGACCTTTGTCTCCTGTTGCCCCTTGGAGCGTTTGCTGTGGAACATCGCACGGAGCCAAAGGGCTTGGCCAGACTGCCTGGTTCCTGTCTCCAACGTAGTGGTGGGACCCACGGTCGGCAGCAGTAAGGACCACAGGCCTTGGCTGACAGGGCAGTCAGTGGCTCCAGTGGGGACAGAGGCCTAGAAAAAGATGCGGGGGAACAGAGCCTTCCTTAGAGGCCGGCAAGGACCCGGAGGGCACTCAGAGGCCCTTCCTCAAATAAGAGAGGGACACGTGAGGCAGACCAGAATCCTGACGCCACCCGGGCAGGAAGTAGAGACATGAGTGGGGAAACGAACTGTGGGCCTTGGTCCAGACAAGGTGGTTAAACCGGTAAGGAAATCGAGTTGCCTTTAACTGGCAAGTGTTTAGGCCTCAGACGGCCGTTGGTGGGGCTGGAACTTCAGAGCGGGATTTCTGCACACCCGAGTTTAAGTATATAGATTTACTCTCCCACTACAGACCTGAGGCCTTACCACATCACACTGGCCGTGCGGGCCGAAAATCCCATGAACCAAGAAGGCCTAGCCACGCTCTCGTGGACGCCCTGCTTTGCTGTGAGCCTCCCATGGCCCGTATACTCCAGAGGGGTAGTGGTGATGCCGGCAGGGCGGGCTGGGGAAGCAGAGGGCAGGAGCGCGTCGGTAAGCTGCAGTAACGGAAACCCTGGTCCTTCAGGCCTAAGTGGGGATACGCTCCCTGTTTCTCAAGGCCCCTCCCTTCCTGTGCTCTCCTTTGCTGAGACCCCAGCAGCCACAGCCTAGATCCTCACGGCCGCCGCACCGTCTCTCAGGTCTAAAGAGGTGGAGGGGCTGCTGGCGGGGGGGACCCCAACCCCACCCTCCAACCGCTCCTCACCGACGGGTCCCAGAGGTTGCGGTGCGCCCTCCTTCGCCGCCAGCGGTGGTCATGTGACACCGCGGTAGCCCACGAGCCCTAAGGGAAGCCCGCGGGAGGCTCCCCGTGGCGACTGGCTCAGTCTGTGCCTTTGGGGCCTTTGCGCTCCCCACTCGTGCTGCCTGAAAGACTGGCAGGAACCGTGCGGTGACGTCACCTCGCAAGCACCGGGATGAGGATCACCGCCCAGCGCTGTGGGCGTGGCCGGGAGGAGCCCGGGGCCCCAGCACATCGCGGAGCTGCCATACCTGCTCCCAGGGCCTGCCTCTGGGCTGCTTTGACTTAAGAAAAAAATAAATAACCTCCTGGTGTGTCTATTCTACTGTTTTGGGGGTTAATGTGACTAGCAGCTGTAATCGTGTCAAAGGGCTACAAACTGGGTGGTTTAAAAGGAAAGACATGTATTCTCGTTCCAGAGGTGCTAAGTCAAAGCCAAGGTGCCGGTGGGGCCTCGCTCCCTGCAGGTTGGAGAGAAGTGTTCTTTCCTGACTCCTCCCGGCTTCGTCTCAATAAGATGACACTTGTCAAGACCCTCTTTCCAAATAAGGTCACATTCACGGGTTCCGGGTGAACATGAATTGGGGGGAACGCTTCTCGACTCAGTATAGCAGCCATGCTGCCTACCTGTCCAACAGGATCAAAGTCATCCAGTTCCTCTAATGAAAGGGGACCAAGGCCAAGGGCGTACCTGGGGGGACAGGAGCCCAGAGCCTTGGAGTCCTCAGCGGTGCACTCCCACCCAACAGTTCTCCAGCCTGGTTCTTTGGATTGGATCAAAGTTCACCTTTTTGAAGGGGATGAAAACCAGGAGCTTCTCCCCTGAAAACTCACATTAAATGACATAAAATGTTCACTTAATTTTAAGGCTAAACCTCTCCTGTAATCAACTGAGCTGACTAGCTGTGCAATCCAGGGTACAGAAATCCAAGTCAAAACAAAAGGGCACCTACAGAGGCTGCTAAATGTCCTGAATACAAGAATTTTTATTTACCTCACAAAGTACTGACCGTGTAAATCCTTTGCCTAGCCACTTCCACTATATACTGATTCAAGGCAGCATTTACAACCATTTTAGTAATATATAACTTCTCAGTCACAAATGCACTGCATGTAAAAATAGAAAAACATAATGGCCTCTTTTCATACCTTATAATATTAAAGGCAGAAATGTGAAATGTTTAAATTTTCAATGTAGTGCACATTTTTCCTTCTAGTAAGAGGCAGAATAATATAAATGATGATATAAAGGTTCTTTCTTCTTGTTTCTGTGTAGAAGGAAGATTATGTTCTTTATAATCTCCTTCTATTTAAGCATTACCTATTACAGATGTTGGGGCACTGAAACTAAAGGGGAAAACCTCACAAAACTAACTGCTTCTGTGGAAATTACACAAAAATCTCATCAACATCACAATCCCATGGGGTCTCCACTACTTTTAATGAAATGTCAATGCCGCAAAAATGGGTCTCTCTCTCTCTAAGGATAATGGAAATGGCACACGAACTACTTTTTCAATTTCCTAAAATTCTTTTCAATGCTAAAATAAAAGTGTTTTCATCTATATGCCGGGTACAAAGATAACAGAAGCCTATATTTGTTAAGAAGGGCAGGAAAAGGGGACAAAAGGAGAACTCACATCTGTCTATAGAGGAGGTGAAACTGGGCGGGTCATTTAACCTCCTTGTGCCTGAGGGGTAATAACAGACCCTTCCCGGGAGGATTAGTGTGAAGCATAAATAAACAGCACAGCACCCAGGCCACTGCAGAAGCTCAACACCCGGGAGCTTCCATGTCTACACAGCCACCTTACCTCGTCTGACTACCCCAACAACCTTTCTGGATGAGGACCATCATCCTGTCATAGAAATGGGAGCCGAGCTGAGAAATGCCAGGTCTGTTATGTGAGGTCCCATGACTGGACAGAGCTAGGATCAGATTCCGGACTGGCTGGACTCCTGAGCCCTCCTGACACACACGATTTACGCATATGGCACTGACGGGGAAGCCGGGGATACGAAAAGGCACAGGATGGGGTCCTGGCAGTGACTTGACTGCCTTGAGATGCCAGTGCCCTTCATCTGGTGGCAGAACTGACCTAAGGGAGGTCAGCCAGCGACAGGAAGTCACCTTTCACTTCTCCCAGAGCTTTCCGGAGCACTGGAGTGGTCATCCAACAGCCTGGACTTTGATGACCCTGGGCCATGATATTGATGGGTCTGTGTGTCACTAAACCTATCAGTAACATGGGGGTGACACCTGTCTTGAAGGTTAGAGGAGATAATCGAAGTGGTCCACGTCTATCATGCTGCCTTGCTATGATTATTATTGCTTAGTATGTTGTTGTTGTTTCTTTCACCAGTTCCTTAAATACCCAGATAAGTGGATTCTGCTCCCAGAGGTTCTCTCATCTCTGACAGAGGTTTAGTCACCCTGACCTCTGACAATAAGGGACGGCCCCAGAGGAAATACCCAGGCTGTTACAAACCAGAGGAGGCACGTGTATGGTTGCCCTAGGGTCACACGCGTCCAGAGAGTGGTGGCGGTTTAAGAAGTGACCTTTAGTCAAGGAGGGGGGCAGACCTGCACTTCGTCACTATTGGATTTGGCTGGACCATTATTAGCAAAGGGATTTCTGCCCACAGAGGGTGTGCCATAGTTGTCCAGTCTTGGGAGAAGGCAGGTTTAGGAGAAGACTGTAGGCATCTAATTCACCCTTTAATCCATGGTGTCTATTTCTGGGTGTCCCTGCAATGCCACGCCCCGTCTAGAAGGCCCTTCTACTCTCCTCCTAACACCACACCCTCCTTCTCTTCAAAGCCCACCTTAAAGCTGTTCAAGCGTCAGGCCTTCCTTCCGCAAGCACCCGCTTGATGGACTCTCGTGCTTCATCTTTTATGCTTGCAACCGTCATCCAGAGATGGGGCTTGAAGACTAAAAGTTTCCTGAAACTGCACAGTTCTGCACGGCAAGTCCTGGACTCCAGGTCTTCTGGTTCCAAATGTGGGTGGTGTAGGTTCACAACATCCCTTGACTTTGAACCCACCGTCCCTGCCAGTGTCTCTGAGATCACTGGTGCTCCAGGAGGACCGTGCTTGCTTCCTGTGAAGCCACGTGTCGCTTTAGGTATTTCTAACAAGGCATATTCTCTGTTGCACTCTGTCTCCCGACTTTGAAGTTCGGTCCACCCTTTCCATACACATTGAGCTCCATTTGAAAAGCGCTCCTCCACTTCACGCCACCCCAACCTCCTTCACCCCGAGCCTGTTTCTACATCAGAGAGCAGGTACTTAGGAAATACTGGCTGAATGGCCAATGCGAGCCTTTCCCGCCAACATTAGGACTGATTTTTATCTCCTGAGGAATAGATGTAGGTGAGAGGAATTTCTCAGGTGAAGAATTAAGAGCTAGTAATCCGATCAAGCAAATCCTGGATTGAGAAGTGGGAGGGGCGGGTGAAGGGAAGTACAGTCACTGACGGTCTACTGAGAGCCAACGACTGAGTCCGGGGCTTTGTGCTCAGTATTTTCTTAAAAAGCAGAAAGCAGATCACACAGAAAATATAGTCAAGGGTCCTACGTTGCATCCAGCTGCCAGAATGGCTGAAGATCCTGAACTCAGCACTGGGAGAGGAGCAACACGTGGGAAAACCCAAGGGAAGACTAGGCAAATAACGAGTATTGCACTGAAGATTAGTCTTTGGGTCAATAAACAGTTCTCTTAAGTGAACTGAGTGTGCTCAGCACAGAGTTCCAAATCTGTACTGCTCTCAACCATTTCTGGACTCTTCTCTAAGGATTTACCTCCCTGCCAGCCAGAGGCTGGCACAGAAGCACGGCTCCTCAAGGTAAAATCTATCCTGTTCACGATATGGCTGCCACCTTCGGGTCAACCAGAAGAGACTCTGCACATATTTTTTCAACTTAAAAGGTCTCTAAGCTCCAGTAACGGTTAGATGCCTTTGCCAGAATACATATTTCTAAAAATAAAAGCAGAAACACAGCTAGGACCTCACTAATAGGAAATATTCTGGGGTTTCTGTAACCACCGTGTCTCAGTTGGGAGCAATGAGATAGAAGTTTGGCTAAGATCATCCTAAAATAATATCATTTAGTCAGACAAGACCCTTTGAATTGGGTTGAAGATGGATATGTTCTTTGTGAATTTCAGGCCATAAGGTTTTTCCCACCTGAGGACTGGGGACAGTCAAGTGCCACACCTCAGCTGGGAGTGAAACACAGCCATGGCAGTGAACACGAGCCTCCTTACCTCTGCCTCAGGCCCCCTCTCCCCACTCGCAAGCTCTTAGCTCAGCATGAGACGCCTGTGGTGGCCAAGAAGTCCTTGAGCCTTCGAGCTGTTGGTGGCAAGCCTGTTTCTACTGAGGTGGGGGGATGGGGGGGGACAAGTCTTTTGCTTCCTGGGTCATCGCTGGAGAGGCCGGGGTTAGAGGAGGTGGAAAGGCTGCCTGGTATGGAGGTGGGAAGAACAGGTGTTGCAGTCAGACACAGTTTAAGAAAGACAAAGGATTTGGGAATGATCTTTAAAAAAGAGAAAGACAGTGAAAGATATTCAGTTTGGAAAATCATGTGGGAAAATGGAGAGAGCCATAAAATGGAAAACAAAATGATGCAAGATGAATTGCCCATACTGAGGCCACGTGATCAGGGATGTGTTCTCTGAGCCAGGAAAGGATAAGGTAGCGTACAGTTGGCTAAGTTTTTCTCAGTAGGTCTAGGGTTGGTGCAAGGAAGATGCTTCCAAGGCTTCTGATAATACAACCGGGGAGAAAGTGCCTTCCACGATGAGACAGCAAGTGTGGAAAGAGGCTGAGAACAGCACTGAATGTCTCCAGGGAGCTTGTGAGCGATCTCTCCACCCACAGAGCTCCTGCACGTGTGCCTGCAGTGTGGGGTTACGGATGCATGACAGCACTAGCAATACATTAACTGAATCTTGCCCCGACTGTTTGAGCTCCCTTGCTCCTTGCTGCTTGGAGTCTGTCATGGGCCAGTATCACCAGGTGTCCTGGGGGCTGTTAGAAATGCAGATCTTCAGGCCCTGGCTCAGACCTACTGAGTCAAAATCTGCATTTTTAACAAGACCCTCAGGTGAAGTATATCTTATCCTTCTACAGAGGACTATGCTACCCACAATTAAATGCAGTGTTTCAAATTCTTAAAAGAATTACAAGAAGCTTTTATCACAGTGTGGTTGACAGAGGGAAAGCTGTCTGGTGATCACCTTTTCCTTCTGTGTTTCTCAAATGTCATTAGTTAACTGCTTGCTGAACATTTCCAAAGACATCAATTGAACGTTGTTTTCATAAACATCAGCAAATCAGATTCATAAATTTCTTGCAGAGGCAAATAAACTGAAAATGGCCTCCTCTTACAGCTTATTCTTGCATAAGCATTAGGACAAGTACAAAATCAGTAAGGATGTGTGCCATAAAACAGCAGATCTGAAGTCCAACTACTGATTCGAGTGTGGCCTCAGCAGGATCATCAGTGGAAGAGAGTCCGAGGCCTGGGATGGGGTCTGGGCTCCTGGAACCAGCGAGCTGTGTGTCACTCATCCTGCCCGGGCCTCGGTTTCCTTATCTGTGAGATGAAGAACGGCCGAGACGGCCTGTTGGGCGTCCACTTCTTCAACAGTCTAAGATCCTATGGGCTACAGATCTCTAATTTCCCTTAATTCATTGCATTTAACCCTCCCATTGTCTGTGTGAACCACCAATGAAAGGGCAAGCTGCCGGAAACTAAATACCAAACAGATGAGGGGAAACACCTCCCCTGGGAGCAGGCAGGGTGAGCAGCGGCCCAGCTGCTCACAGATCAGAGAAGTGCAGGCAGCTCACCCACGTGCAATTAAATTACGTGGGAACGATGGCAAACCTAAAAATAGCCTGACTCAGCCACGGAGGTTCCTGCTGTCAATGGTTTTCAGCTCAACTGTCAGGAGTGACTATAGCAACAGAAAAATGAACATGTGAAAAAGTCTTCTAAAGTTGACAGGAAAAGTTTAGATTTAATAAAACACAGATTTTCACTTCCTGTCTCTAAATCTTTGAATTCACATAGCTCACTTATGTGGAGGTAATGAAATGGGAATTTTGGTAGAGTTTTAAGAAAACAAATACTTTTTCAGTGTTGGCTTCCAGAACTCTAAGGAAATAACTGCTAACCAGTTAATTTTATTACCTCTACAATTAAAGGACCATTTAAACAAATGCCTTTATTTAATTTTTAACTGAGATGCTTTTCTCTGTATTTGTTCTGTTATAAAAATAGCCTTGAACTGTACTTGACATTTTAAGATATTATTTCATGTCTGATGATAACATAGGCTGATATGGCATTCTCTTGAAATGAAAGGAATTTAGTGAAAATAATTAACATTAGAAAAGGGTGCAGAGCAGTGACTCCCAGGATGAGCATCGGAGGCCGCTCTCACAGCCCCTCGGGAGGCTCATGCCACGGGGGCCTGCAGACGCACCACTCGGCTCTGACAAAGCTGTTTTTGCTCAAAGAGCTCACTCACCTAATCTGAGGACCAGCAGATCCAAAAATCCAGAATCTTTTGGCATGATTTGATGGAGGAATATTCGAGTAGGTTTTGGGAAGTGTGGTACTGTTCCCAGCTCTCCCGCTAACTAGCGGCGGGACCCTAGACCGGTCACTACTCAGCTCTCCGGTCATGGGCTGGCTGAGTTTCCCAGGCTCGTCCAGCAGAAGGGACAGTTAAGACTTAAGGGGAAAGAGGAGAGGATTTGTACTGAAAACCCAACCTGTGCTGGGCTTTAAAAACATACTAGTCTTGGCAACCAACTGGCAAGAGATTGATCTTTGTGTCTCCATTTTATATATGGAGACGCGATCATAAGCAGTCTGATCTCACAAGTGACAGAGCCTGGTTTCAACCCTGTGTCTGTCTGATGCCCACGAGGCTGTCTCTCCTTCTCAGGTACCACTGTAGCCGCTCTTATAGCTGACTCTTGCCTGCAGTGTAAAGACCAACCCCCAGGTGCTAGTTACACGCACTTAAGGCATCTATGGATTTTCCAAGCATAGAAGACTAGGTCCCTTAGAAAGTCCCTCTATACTCTTCCTTTCACTCAGGCCACCACTGTTAATGGTTACTTTCACATCAAATATATTCTACTGTGCCACCTGCTGTTTTCACATCATAATATATTATGAACATCTCCTTACATTAATAAATATTTTAATCTTTATAAAGATTGCATTACTATATTATAATCAGTCATGGATTTTTCACTTGTGCCTATTTTTGAACTACTTTAATAATCAGGAAAAACAGAAAAGGTCGTATGGAAAAAATACTAGGGTATTAACGTCATTTTTAAAGGATATAATAAAAAAGGTAGATCAAGAGCTTCACCTCAATTAACCTTTGTGTTTTCCTCAAATTTTTGCTTACAGTCAAAACTGCCTACAACCCGGGAACACCCTTTAATAAACCAGCGTTATATATGCAGATGAAATAAAATGCATCTGCAGCCCCCAGAGCCACAAATTCTCTGTAGCAACCCTCAACCCCACTGTAAAAATGCAGTCATGCTATTTGTATGGCAAAAAGAAGTCGACAGCCATGTGAAGGGATTCTGGCTGAAAGTGAAACATATACACAAAAACAAATCTAGTTTTGCGGTTAGTTGAAAATTCACAGCTGGGTATGGGCTTTTCTTTAATTAAAGTGCTTCCCCCTCCCATGCAATGAGAAAATGCTCTTCTGGTGCTGACTGAAAGAACAAAAATCAGAGCAAAAGCTGTTTGAAAATTCTGAGGCTTAAGTAAAGTTGCTTTAAAAAGCTGCTATGTGGTCCAAACAACTTGGAAATATCCTACTCTAGGATTTTGCTAGAGTTCCAGTAAATCTTTTCAGTCACTTCTTTGTTCTCCTACTTTGGTCAAAACCAAAAATCAAGTAACACGAAGGTCACCCATGTAGCTGGAGAAGGAAAAAATACACACACGTGCATGTGCACACACACGCCCACACTTACTTTAAAATTAAAATTATATTTAAATAATTAACTAAAACTAGTTATGTAATACATATCAGTTATTTATACATAAACTACCTCTTCGTTACTTCTTTTTGAAGCATTTTATTTTTTTATTGCAGTATAGTTGCTTTACACGGCTGTATTAGTTTCTGCTGCACAGCAAAGTGAATCAGCCATACGTAAACACACATCCCCTCTTTTTTTTGGATTTCCTTCCCATTTAGGTCACCACAGCGCACTGAGCAGAGTTCCCTGTGCTGTACGGCAGGTTCTCATTAGTTATCTATTTTATACACCGGAGTGTATATATGTCAACCCCAATCTCTCAGTTCATCCCATCCCCTTCTTTCTGATGCATTTTAAATTGTGATGCTGTAAGATTCATGTAAAATCAATTCTATATGAATTTTCAAAATTGATCATAAAGAAACATATAAATAGAGTTTTGAAGGGGGTGGAAGCAGGTGTGACGGGGAACGTCTCTTGCTGTGATTACAGATACTACCCTTTTGATCACCTATCGTGGTTTCTCCTGCTGCTTCCCCCTCCTGAGCCCTTTCTCTGGAGGAGGGGTCAAGAGAGCAGAAAGAAGGCAGAGGATAGAACAGGGCCCAGCGAGCGGGAGGCCGCGCGACACTTTGCTCAAGCACCTCTCCAAAGCCGTAAGAGAGCGTGTATTACTGGCTCCAGGCCAGTATGTTTTAGGCTACATCCAGACGACAGCCGTTTTGGCCACATGTCATGGACTCAGGACCTAGCAGGCTGGGTGACTGATCGAATCTGAGGTATAAAGTCTATCTTCATCCCTCCTGAGTTTTTTCATTCTTCTATAAAAGAGGAAGGACGACTGAATTTTGGAGGCAAGTGAGGACTGTGTTCCTGATTTATTATTGAGACCAACCTGCCAGAGCAGTCAAGTACAGGAACTTAATTATCTGGAGAACTTTGGCACCAGGAATGCACTTTGCCTTTGTCTCCATTACTCGGCTAATTCAAATGATTAGATTTTGCCTGGGCTGCCACTGTTATTCCTAAATAAAGTGTTTGTCTATAATAAGCTTCATGTTCCACAAACAACTGCTCCCTTAGCCTAGGAAAACCAAGGACTGAGCTTCAGGGCCGTCTTATACTTACAACAGTTATTTAAACACTCCTTTAAAGGGTGAAAAGTAGGAACTCTTACCATATGCTTGTACATGGGTGAAAGGTTATGTAAGATTCTTCATTTTAACATCATTTGTAATGTTAAAAGATTGGCAACATCTTACATGCTCATTAATCTGGGGTTAAATGAATTATGATACAGCCATATAATGAGATTCAATGCAGGTGTAAAAAAGCATGAGGCCACTCTCTGTATTCATATAGAAGTGCTCTCCATAATATAGTGTTTAATGAGAAATCAAAGTGCAGGACAGTGTGAGGATTATGCTCTACTTGCGCTCTGAAAGGATAAGTGCAGGGTTATATTGGTTTGTACAAACATGGTTTATTTCTGAAGGATAAACACGAAACTGATAAAAAATGGCTGTTTTCAATTGTCAAAAATAGGATTGGGCTGTGAAATATACATGACTTTCATCTGTTTTGTTCACTAGTATTTCTCCAGTGTCTAGAAAAGGGCCTGGCATGTTGCAGGCGCTCAATATTTGTGGAATAAAATGAAGAAAATTAAAAAAACCCAAACAAACATAAAGTCTATCTTCAGCGAAGGCCCCAGAGATGGGCCATGCTCACGGCCCCCGCCCCTCATAGGTGGGGTACACACCTCATAGGTGGGGTACACACCTCATAGGTGGGGTACTGGCCATTTCCATGAGATTACATGTCCTGTTTTCCTAATTTGCTCCCAAACTACAGATACTAGACACTGGAGCATGGAGAAGGAAAGGATGTCCATAAGCAGGCTGAAAGATCACAGTATGGATTATAAAAGTTCTGCAAGCAGAATGGAGTTCCTGAAGCAATGCACAGGTGGTCCAGCAGAGACCTCTTCTAATACAAAATACAGAACTTTCACAAATGTAGAGAATAAGGCCTGAAGACTCTCTCATGTGACATATGGACAACTCACACATAAACTCAACTTCAAACTAAGACATTTCTTAAACTATAGGCACAGTCAGAAGTAAGAAAAGGTCAGGGTCCTGACATGCATTTTGGGCAGGTGGTTAAAAACATATACTTAAAAAAATAACGAAAGCACCGCCAAAATAATAATCACATGAGTGATGATAGGCAGGTTAGCACAAGAGTAGAGCTGACCCTCTGATCTTGAAAGTTTAATATTTCATTTTGGTTTGGGGCAGAGAGATATTTACAAAGGGCAGTGTAGCCGTTAAGAGCTGAAATCTATAGTCAGACTGCTTGATTTTGAATTTCTCCTCTACTCACTGGTGTTATAATTTGGGGAAACTGTATTAACCTCCGCGCATCAGTTTCCTCACGTGCTTGCGCATGGTGGATAGTAACCGTACACCTACTGCAGCTCTGCTGTGTGGGTTACATGAGATAATTCACATAAAGCGCTCAACACAGGCCCTGGCGGCTGGGCTGTTACTGTCACGACTGTCAGCGTGCCCAGGGCCAAAGTACTTCACTCACCAAGATGAGTGTCCATCACCTTCGCACAGTATTTGCACATGGCATCCAGGTCATTCAACTGTCCTTGAAGGAGGGAAATCTGGGCTTCTAGTTCTTCTTCCTAAAATGAAGGGAGCAAAGATATGAAAATGAAAGAAAAAAAAAAATCAAAGAAAATCCCCAAAGTCCTCCAAATTGATCTGGACTGTTAAAGAGCCACAGTGTCTTTTCAGCCCTAGACAGAACAAAAGAAAGCAACAAATAACAGCAAACCCACCACCACCAAACCAGAGTAAGGGTAAAGTGGAGGTTTAAAAAAATCTGGACTTCTCCTAATTGAATGCCAGCTTTGCGCCACGTGTAAATGTTTACCCATACAACCTCGTATTACAAAAGTACATAAAATATCTTCAGTAACTACCGAGCCACACAAATTGAGAGAGTAAATGGGATTTCAGTGGATCCTACTCCTTAGGCAGCTGGCACAAGACCATTACATTTTCTCACACACATTTGAGAAACCAAAGATTTCCATTTGTTTCAGACAAATCTCATCATTTTCTAGACAATGATAATCTCTTAAAACGTGAGATTTCCCAAAGCACTTGGAAAAGTTCTGTCCCCACAGCCCATAATTAGCTGCTCTTACGTTTCCTCTCTTGATAGGATACTAGAGGATTGTATTTATTTGACTGTTTCCAGGAAAAAAATACTCTGGGTGGGATAATTATCTAAACGGTAAAAGACAATCTAACTGTAACAAAAGGATAAAACGTGGGTTTTGGGGTTTTTTTTTTTAAGAAAAAAAGGAATATGCAAAAAAGTTCCCAAGGAAATTTCGAAGATTAAGGGAGTTTTTCTCAGAGAAAGAGAGTAATCCTCAAAGCTGGACGAGGCTAGCAAATTGACTTTCCAGTGTTAGACACTTATCTTTTCACATAAGAATCCTCTGTGTCATCAAAAAAAAGGGAAGAGAAACCTCCCAAGAGATACTTTTTCTTAGAGACTGAATATAATTTGACACACAGATGGAAATTAACAGTTGAAAAGGTTACTTGTAGGTGTACCACGTTTTAGCAATACACATACGCAGCACTGAAAAGCACTGTTTTTAACGGCTGCCTGGAGGATGAGCCCTTAGGAATATGCATTCAAATTCTTGACGCAGAAAAGAGACATAGCCATAGCTCTAAAAACAAATTACTGTGAAATGCCCACTGTAGGATTACACAAGCATGAACCATGTACTTTATATATCCCAGAAGGCGAAGCAGCCTCTCTTCTGATACTCAAGTAAAGACAAATGCAACCAGGAGAAGCTCAGACAGGGAATGATTACTGGGGCCTTGGGTAGGTGGTTTCAGGGCATTTTTCTTCTCCTTTTTTTTCTTTGCGTCTGCACAAACTTGAGTTTCCCCGTTCTATCAGGACCCTGTAGGAATTACCGAAAGAAGGCTACGTCTGTTGGTTAACCCTGGTGGTGGTTCGTCTCCAAAGATGGCCACCATCCATTCCTTCCCTCCCTCAGTGTACATGCTGTTCCACTCATCAAGAGGTAGTGTCTATTTCGCCTCTCCTCGAATCCTGGCTGGCCTGTCACTTGCCTTGATCCAGAGAATGCAGCAGAAGTCAAACTGTTCCAGCTGGGGGCTAGTATAAGAGGCCTGCCAACTTCTGCTTTCACTAGAGGAAGAGAGCTACCATAGTTAGTTGTAAAGAAGCTCAGGCTGGGATACTGAAAGGGAGGAGAGACAATATGGAGAGAAAGAGGCCACGGGAGAAGCAGTGAGGTTCTGGACACATGAATGACATCTTCCTGGAGCCTTCAGCTCAGCCTGTGTGAAGCCAGCCAAATGAGTAACCCAGTCAGCACCACGTGGAGCAAAAGAGCAGCCCAACCCAGCCTCGTCCAAATGCCTGACCGGTAAACCTATGAGAAGTAACAAGGCTGTTTTGAGGAATGGGGTTTGGGGGTGGTTTGTGACGTAGCCACAGATAACTGACACAGCGGTGGAATGGGAAGAACACTAGATTGGTATATGGCATGAGGAAATCTGAGTTCTATTCCTGGTCCTGCCACTAACAAGTCATGTAAACCTCAGTAATCCTCTTCCCAGCCTGGGCCTAACTCTGGCACTCTCTGGAGAGGGCAGAAGTTAGACACTTTGCTCCCCAGGAGTTTACAAGCTTGGAATTGGAACAGGAAAGGTATATAAACTAGAGGATGAGGTAGAGTACATGAAAGTCTTATAAACAAATAAGAATAACTGCCCTGGGAATCCTGATCCCAGCCTCCTGTCCCTCCTATTGAACAAGTCACCTTTTCCATGTGTCACAGATACAAACCCAACTGGAAGAGTCTCGAACTGTACTGAGACCAGTTCGTGGCAGTCTTTTGAAAGAAGGGGACCCAGGTACGGCCAGAGTCTGTCCTTGCACTCGGCTACCATTTGGGGTGCTGAGAGCCCGGAATGGACAAAGGACACCAGGAACGTACTACCTCCTGGTTTAGAAACCTCTTGTCTATTTACTCTAACTATGTATTAGTTTAGTTTGGATTAAGCCATCACTTCTTATAAGATGCAGAAGCCCTTGGGAGCCTTAAACCCCAGCAGTCATTCCTACCTCAACAGTTCGTTTTCTTTTTAAAAGCTGGGAGGGAAGAAGAGCTGGAGGGGATGCAGGCCTTGCCTGTGGGTGGTGAGGCACTGACAGCTGGAGGGAAGTACGGAGCTCAGGGGGTCTCTTCCTCCAAACACGTTACCGTGCTGGTAGGAACATGACTGTAAGGAAAATGGGCTGAGACTGGCACCCTCTGAACTGTGCAGTGCACAACCTGCACAAGCGTACGGGGCAGACACGAGAGCACGGCAGCCGGAAGCGGGTGCTGGCTGAGCACACGGGGATATAAGACACAGTCTTCCAGGCGTGCACTTTTGCTTAGGACACTGATGGCAAGTGAAGAGCATCTTGCTTGCCAAAATCCTGAGTAAACCTCAAAACAAATGGAATCTGCTCTGTAGAAAATGGCAGTTTTCATTAATTTAAACCTTTTTTTTTTTTTCCAAAGGAAAGCTGACACAAAAGCCCAATTATGAGATAAGAGGAGCATTCTGGTTGAAACAGGTTGAGGGGCGCAAGAACCTCTTCCGTTTGAAATTCAGTGTATGATCTCTCTAGAGTTTGCTTAACCTTAAAATATTCCTAAGCCCTTCAACAATCACTCAGACATTATAAATAGAAATGGCATCACTTGGAGGCAAAAGGGTGGCTTGTCATTTATTCTTCACTCTTTCATATAATTACAGATAAAAGAAGAGCCGAGAATCAAGCTTCTAAAATTGTGAGAACTGACTTTCCATTTCTATCTTAGCTTCTCAGGCTCCACATGCCTCCTGACTAACATGCTTCAGACACTGACAGCTTTAGTCAATTGTTTTCATTAATGGTCCTCTGTAATCAAAAACAAATGCTTGGCTAATTGCCTTGACATTTTATAAAAACAACGGGTTAGTGTCATTTTTATGTATAAATAAGATATGAAGAGCAACGCTTACTATATTTACTTTCACATACATGTTCTGTTACAGGAGGGAGGATGGTGAAACAGGGCGGAATTCAGGGGTAGACACACCTGGGTTCGAATCCTCTTTCTACCAGTTACTGGCTGTGTAATCTTGAACAAGTTCCTTAATTTCTTCGTCCCCTCACCCCCACTTGGCAGTACTGGTGTGAGAACCAAATGATAACACATGGAGAGTGTCTGGCAAAGAACAGGTACTCCACAAAGGCAATTATTCTTTTTTTAAACATTTTTAAAATCAGGTCAAAACAATAAAATAGATTTTAAATACAGAGGTCTATGATTCACTCTTTTAAAACTTTTATGTGGTTTAGCCCAGAAAGATGAATTAGGGCTTGGGAGCCCATTACTGTCTTAAGTTCTGGATAATGAACTGATGTGTAAGGCAAGAAACTGATGGCGGATGAGGATTATGAAGTAGGGTGGTGTGCAGACCACATGTGCAACTCAGCACCAGATGGACCTGGCAGCCCTGCAGAGAAGGACCAAGGACGAGGGCCGCCCCATGAGAAGAGGAAAACAGCTGTCATCTAACCCTTTTATAGTGGTCATGATATGCCTGACCCTGCGCTTCACGTGCATGAACTCATTTAATCCTAACAATAAACCTATGAGGTAGATCCTCTCATCATGTCCTACATGAAACGTGGTCTCCTCTGTAAGTCAGGTTCTCTGGAAGTGATGCCAAGGTTGACAAAGCTGTTTGAGAACCCAAGTCACTTAGCCCACTACTCCTATTTCCCCATGTATATATATATTCTTTCTTATGCTTGAGTACTACTAGGACTTCCAAGGAATAACCTCGTATCTCAAGTTTCCTTTAAGAGAAATTCACTATTTCCAATGTTAAGTCCTAACCTCAAATGGCTTACTAAATTATTTTCCTTCAAAAACACTCAGGTATGATTGGCTGTGTTCCATTTAGTTTGCTGAATGATTTCTGCTTGGACTGTATCTGGAGAAATGTTTTTTGAATTTGCTTTTTAAAAAGTGGTGCTTCTACCACCATTCACCCCCAAATAGTTGATGCATCATTACACTTCCACTCACATATTATATGTCTCAAATGTTTAAATTGTTTCATCATATATGGATTTTATATATCAATATTGTTAAATGCTTCAACATCTTTTATGTTCTTTCTGGGTTAATAACAGGATGAGATTTTGCAGTTTATTGTTTATTCACTTATTCATTAATTTCTTCAACAAATATATTCATTTGTATTGTGCTGGCCCTTGTGGGAAATATAATAACAAACGAGACATGTATTCCAACCTCTGCAAATTTAGCAGGAGGTCAGACCTATACATCAAGCCAAGAGAGGGGTCAGGGAAGTTTTGCAGCAGATATAAAAAAAGAAACTTCACAGTTATGGGGAGGGCAGATAGCTTCCATAAAGGTAAAAATGAAGGCAGATTTTCTGGAAGAGGCAGCATTTCTGATGGGTCTTGAAGAAGGGGGACTTGGCTCAGAGGAAACGAAGGAAGATGTTTTAGGAGGCAGGGACCCAGTGAACAAAGGAGTGGAGTCAGAAAAGTTTGGGACAAGGCCAAAGAGCCTGGCACTGAGTTGAGGAGGGGCGTGGAGGGGTCTGGAGAACAGCAGGAGCAGAGGATCGGATCGGCAGGAAGGCTCCCCCTCGCTCCCTTCCATCCCTATTATGTTTCTGCTTCAGATACTGATGTTTCGGGGGCTGGGGCCCAACATGCGGACTGCGGTGCCCACTGCCCTGACACGCTGCCCTGCTCGTGATCACACAGGCGGCAGCAGTGTCCTTGTCCACAGACTAATGGAGACCCCAGCGTGCTTGGTTTGGAGAAAAGTAGGGCAGGAAGGGCACCAGGGTGGAGTTCCGCTGAGCTTCCGAGCGGGGTGTCCTCAGATTGCAGAGTGGCAGACAAGCAACCGACACCGACTAGCAGGCAGCAGGAACAGGCTAAATATAGCAGCCAGAAGACAGGAGAGACACCCCATCGTTATCGAGCAGATGGGTGAAGAAGGAGTGGGAAGTGAAGGAAACAGAAAGTCTCGAGGAGAAAAAGTGGGAAGGCCTCAGATGTTCTGAGGAAGCTGTGGTTACATAGGGCAAAATACACACATTGTGTGGATGGAACCCCAGCCGGAGCATATGGTGTCAGCAGAGGAAGATGCCACTGGAAAACACAGACGAGGAGCATGAAGAAGGCTTTTCAGGAGCATAAAAATCAGTGCTCTGGGTGTGTGATGCAGGGAGCGAGCTGGAACACAGTCACCAGCCCTAGCATCAGTGTGTATCACACCCGCACGGACTGCCTCTGTGACCCCCACCCGAGAGCCGAGCTTGCTGAGCCTCAGTTTCCTGTTTATAAAATGGGGATAATAATAACCCCTATCTCAGGTGACTGTTGGGGATTGAATTACATGAGATATTCCAGATGAAGTGCTTTGCACAGGGCTTGGTGAATGGTAAACGCTCAGTAAATGTTCCTTTTGTTGTCTTTAGATTATTAATATAGTTTCTACAAAGTTATTCCAAGGAATTATGGACACGGGCAAAAACAACTCCTAGGAAGTTCCTCGTCCTTTCGACACAGATCTGAAATGTCTAATGACAGGGGACTTGGTAACCTGTGATACACATTGATGCACAGAATATTATGCAACTTGAAATTAAATGTTCTCACAGGAGAACATTTAACAATAACATATATACTGACTGGAAAAGTAGTAGGTAAAGAATGATTCTGTTTTGGGAAAAAAGGGGAAAGACATTCAGCAAACTGTTTATATTGGTTATTCTCCAAATGGTGTGACTGTAGGTCATTTTCCCTCTTATTTTTTCTGGATTTTCTATAGTGAAATCAGATCATACTTTTGTAATCATCAAATCAAATTAATATTCAAATAACATAATAGAGAGAAAATAAGACAAAAAAGTAAAAGGTGATTACTAAGGAGAAAAAGGAAATATTAATATTTTTAAATTACCAAAACTGATTCCAAATCAAACTGTAAGCAACACTGTAGTCTAAACAAATCTGTTCCCTAAACAACACTAAGCAGTAAGAATAACTTAAATGAAATAATTTGTGAAAAAGTAAATGATTATAATATTTTGTCCAATGTACAATATACAAGCCCTGAGCAGCACTTTCAGGGTAATGGCTCCTTTCTCTGCACTTAAAGTGGGAACATCACTGGATGCCGTTCTTCATGGGTTGCCTAGAAAGAATGTGATTCTTTTTTATTTTATTTTTTTTGTGTGGTACGTGGGCCTCTCACTGCTGTGGCCTCTCCCGTTGTGGAGCACAGGCCCCGGACGCGCAGGCTCAGGAGCCATGGCTCACGGGCCCAGCCGCTCTGCGGCATGTGGGATCTTCCCGGACCGGGGCACGAACCCATGTCCCCTGCATCGGCAGGCGGACTCTCAACCACTGTGCCACCAGGGAAGCCCAAGAATGTGATTCTTAAAGACACCAAAAAGTAAAGATGGTTATCAAATTTCCCCAGTAAATAAAACAGTTCCTATTTTCAGACAGGATGTAAACAAACATGTTAAATGTGAATGAAAAAGGCCTTCGGAAATTTTGAACTGCAACTCAAAGGTTAAGGTATTTAGCAACTCATATCATTTCAGTGCTGGAATTTCCTTTAGAGATAATCTATTTCAACCCCTTATTTTTATAAATAAATTTTAATATGGCTAGGTGGCTAGCTAGGAGCAGAACTTACACAAGCGGACTTTTCTTTTCTCAGCCACCGAAGCAGTGCTATGCCCCAGCACTGAGACGCATACCACCCGTGGACACCAGAGATGTCCTTCCTCACAGGATGGGTTTTCATAACAATCACAGAGGCCTTTCCCTCCTCCCCATGTCATTCTATAATGGGGTGATGCTCCTTCCAGCCTGTTATAGCCTAGAACAAAGGTGCTAAAACCTAAACTTGACAGTACTTTATGAATTTTCATACTTTAGTTTCCTCCAGCAAGCTGAATAAAACAACTACATTAAGGAATACTGCCCTGGGTTAGATGGGGGAGTAGGAAACACCAGAAATCTGTCTCCCCACCTACACAATAATTGCACCAGCAGAATCTGCCTGATGTAACTATTTTGGAATGCTGGAGTCTATTGAAGACTGTCCACTTCCCAGGGAAGGCGTGGAGGGTAGACTGTAGTTAATTTCAGTTCATTTCAGCTCTTAGCACAATAGGCGCTACCTGGGATCCCCATGCCCTAGCCCTGTGGCAGGCAGCTGTGCCCTTGTTCTTAGAGCAGCTTGCATGCAGCTTGTGGGAGCCAGAGTGGGCAAAAAGGACCCTGCCCTTCAAATATCAGGGATCTGTGCTGATCACTGATTGCTGTTTCTGATCACAGAGGTGCAGACAAAGAGGAGGGTGGGCATTGTCACACCTCCTTCCATTACTGCAAACTTCTCCCTCTCCAGATGAAGTGACTTCCAGTGGATTTAAACAGCCTGCACCCTTTATGCCCCACTTC
Source organism: Physeter macrocephalus (assembly GCF_002837175.3). Lineage (NCBI taxonomy): Eukaryota > Metazoa > Chordata > Mammalia > Artiodactyla > Physeteridae > Physeter > Physeter macrocephalus. Next base: position 39,860,832 of record NC_041214.2, read on the forward strand.
ATTTTTCTCTTTCTCCCCTTTGGGGAGCCAGACATTAAAGACTAGCACATTTAGATACTTAATATTTTGTAATAACCTATAAGGGAAAAGAACCTCAAAAAGAATATATATATATATATATATATATATATATATATATATATATGTACACATATATATATCTGAATCACTTTGCTGTATATTTGAAACTAAAACATTATAAATTAACTATACTTCAATTTAAAAATGCATAGTAAAAAAAGCCATGGCTCACGGGCCCAGCCGCTCTGCGGCATGTGGGATCTTCCCGGACCGGGGCACGAACCCATGTCCCCTGCATCGGCAGGCGGACTCTCAACCACTGTGCCACCAGGGAAGCCCAAGAATGTGATTCTTAAAGACACCAAAAAGTAAAGATGGTTATCAAATTTCCCCAGTAAATAAAACAGTTCCTATTTTCAGACAGGATGTAAACAAACATGTTAAATGTGAATGAAAAAGGCCTTCGGAAATTTTGAACTGCAACTCAAAGGTTAAGGTATTTAGCAACTCATATCATTTCAGTGCTGGAATTTCCTTTAGAGATAATCTATTTCAACCCCTTATTTTTATAAATAAATTTTAATATGGCTAGGTGGCTAGCTAGGAGCAGAACTTACACAAGCGGACTTTTCTTTTCTCAGCCACCGAAGCAGTGCTATGCCCCAGCACTGAGACGCATACCACCCGTGGACACCAGAGATGTCCTTCCTCACAGGATGGGTTTTCATAACAATCACAGAGGCCTTTCCCTCCTCCCCATGTCATTCTATAATGGGGTGATGCTCCTTCCAGCCTGTTATAGCCTAGAACAAAGGTGCTAAAACCTAAACTTGACAGTACTTTATGAATTTTCATACTTTAGTTTCCTCCAGCAAGCTGAATAAAACAACTACATTAAGGAATACTGCCCTGGGTTAGATGGGGGAGTAGGAAACACCAGAAATCTGTCTCCCCACCTACACAATAATTGCACCAGCAGAATCTGCCTGATGTAACTATTTTGGAATGCTGGAGTCTATTGAAGACTGTCCACTTCCCAGGGAAGGCGTGGAGGGTAGACTGTAGTTAATTTCAGTTCATTTCAGCTCTTAGCACAATAGGCGCTACCTGGGATCCCCATGCCCTAGCCCTGTGGCAGGCAGCTGTGCCCTTGTTCTTAGAGCAGCTTGCATGCAGCTTGTGGGAGCCAGAGTGGGCAAAAAGGACCCTGCCCTTCAAATATCAGGGATCTGTGCTGATCACTGATTGCTGTTTCTGATCACAGAGGTGCAGACAAAGAGGAGGGTGGGCATTGTCACACCTCCTTCCATTACTGCAAACTTCTCCCTCTCCAGATGAAGTGACTTCCAGTGGATTTAAACAGCCTGCACCCTTTATGCCCCACTTCATTTTTCTCTTTCTCCCCTTTGGGGAGCCAGACATTAAAGACTAGCACATTTAGATACTTAATATTTTGTAATAACCTATAAGGGAAAAGAACCTCAAAAAGAATATATATATATATATATGTATGTATACATTTATCCCTAGAATGCAAGGATGGTTCAACATATGAAAGTGTGAACAACACCACATTAACAAAATGAGAAAAAAACACATGATCATCTCAACTGGTGCAGAAAAAGCATTTAAAAAAATTCAACACCCTTTCATGATAAAACCATTCAATTAACTAGTGAAAGGAAAGTACTTCAACATAATAAAAGCCATACATGAAAAATACCACAGCAAATATCATATTCAGTGATGAAAGACTGAAAGCTTCTCCTCTAAGATCAGGAGTAGAAAAAACAAGGATGTTCCGCCTTCACAACTTCTATTCAACACTGGAAGTCCAACCAGAGCAATTACACAAGAAAGAGAAATAAAAAGCACTCAAATTGGAAAGGAAGAAATAAAACTATCTCTGTTTTTAAATGACATAATCTTATATGTAGAAATCCATAAAAATTGCTGAGAGAAATTAAAGAGAAATAAACGGAAATAAAATTCCAAGGTCATGGATTAGAAGACTTAACATTGTTAGAATGTCAATACTATCCAAAATGATCTACAGAGTCAATGCAATCTCTATCAAAATCCTGCTGACATTTTTGAAGAAAGAGAACAATTCAACCTAAAATTCATATGGAATCTCAAGGGACTCTGAGTAGTCAAAACAGTCTTGAAGAAGAACAAATCTGGAGGACTTACACTTCCTGATTTCAAAACTTACTACAGATTTACAGTAATCAAAACAGCATGGTACTGGCAAAAAGACAGACATACAGATCAATAGAACAGATTAAAGAACCAGAAATAAATTCTCACATATAGGGTCAAATAATGTTTGCAAGGGTGCCAAGACCATTCAACGTGGGAAAGGACAGTATTTTCAATAAATGGTGCTGGGAAAACTGGATATCCATTTGCAAAAGAATTGAGTTGGACCCTTATCTCTCACCATAAACAAATAATTAACTCAAAATGGATCAAAGACCTAAATGTAAGACATAAAACTATAAAACACTTAGAAGAAAACAGAGCAAAACTTCATGATGTTAAATTTGGCAATGATTTCTTAGATATGAAACCAAATGCACAGGCATCAAGAGAAAAAGTAGAAAAACTGGACTTCATGAAAATTACAAAAATTTTGTGCATCAAAAATTTTTTTGTGCATCAAAAAACTGTGCACAAAAAATTTAAAAATTTGTGTTTTTGTGCACAACAGAGTAAAAAGCCAGCCCACAGAATGAGAGAAAATATTTGCAAATCATATGTCTGATAAGGGATTAATACACAGAATACATAGAGAACTCTTAAAACTCAATAGCAACGAAAACATAAAAACCCAACCTGATTAAAAAATGGGTAAAGGACTTGAATAGATATTTTTTCAAAGAAGATATACAAATGGCCAACAAGCACATGAAAAGATGCTCAACATCACTAATCATCAGGGAGAGGCAAATCAAAACCATAATGAGATACCATCTCATACCTATCAGGATGGCTACTATCCAAAAAGCAGATAATAACAAATGTTGGTGAGGATGCGGAGAAATTGGAACCCTTGTACACTGCTGGTAGGAATGTAAAATGGTATAGGCTGATGTGGAAAACAGTATAAATGTTTCTCAAAAATTAAAAATGGAATTACCGAATGATCCAGCAATTCCACTTCTGGGTATATACCCAAAGTAACTGAAAGTGGAATCTCAAAGAGAAATTTGTACACCCATGTTCACCGAAGCATTATTCATAATAGCTAAAATGTGGAAGTAATTCAAGTGTCCACTGACGGATGGATAAGCAAAATGTGGTAAGTACCTACAATGGAATATTTTTCAGCCTGAAAAAGGAAGGAAATCCTGACCTATGCTACAACGTGGATGAACCTTGAAGACATGCTAAGCTAGTCACAAAAATACAAATACTGTATGGTATTTACATACAGTACCATTTATATGAGATACTTAGGGTAGTCAAAATCATAAAGACAGAAAGTAGAATGGTGGTTGCCAAAGGAAGGGTGGCGAGGGAGGCGAGGGTTATTGTTTAACGTGTACAGTTTCAAATTTACAGGATAGGCTGAGTTATGGAGATGGATGCACAACACAATGAAAGAATTTAATACCACTGAACTGTACACTTAACAATGATGAAGATCGCAGATTTTATGTCCATTTTACCAAAATAAAAAAAAAGAATACTGCCTTCTTAATAAAGTTAAAAATGGCCTTCCCTAAAATAAGTGTGGCCAAGTGAGGCATGGGCCAGGCTTCTGCCAGCCGGGCTCTCTGATCACTCTCCCTCATTTGATCACTAACAGGGACCATCCGAACCTGTTCCCCGCAGCAGTCCACAAAGAGCTGCAGGACAGGGCCACCAGGTGAAACAGAGGGAGAAACTTATCTTTCCATGCAAACATTTGCTGTATTGTCTTTTAGCAAATCCCTCAAGTTGACCAGTTACATATTAAATCCGCATTCACTTCATTGGTTTCCATGTGGCAGTGTTCAAATAGCCTTTTGAAGTCAGGTGTGGGCAGTTAAAATAATTAACTCCAATCACGTGCTTGCCGTGGGTGGGACAGGGGATACGGATTGTTTATAAACAACAATTTACAAGTAGAACATGTGAAGCTCACAAAATTTAGAGAAAGAAGTTTCTTCTTATTCAACTTCCTCTCATAATTTTTACTGATGAAGTAAAAAAAGATCTTAGTTTCTTACCCCATTTTATTTTTCTGGGCTCTGATAAGGCAGAAATTACCGATTATCCAGGCATGACTAGTAACTTTTTTTTTTGCAGAAGAGAGTTAAAACACAGCCTCTCTGTGCTTCAGTACTCTCATCTGTAAAATGGGTGATAATTACAGAACTGACCTCACAGAATCTTTTGAGGGTTAAAGGAGCTAATACATGCAAAATGTCCTAAGAGCAGAGTTCACGCATGGAAAGCACTTACCCATCACCCACTAGGAGAACATTTTCACACCAGGATGTATCTGAAGCTGGCTTTATCTATAGAAAATCTCATTTCTGATTTGGTATTCCATTAACCTTACTTTCAATCTTTAATATGCATGAAAATCACCTGGAAAATGTCTAATTTAGCAGGTCTGAGGTGGGGCCTGAGAGTCAGTACTTCTAACAAGCTCCCAGGGGATGACTACATAGCTGATCCATGGACCACACTCTGAATGGCAAGGATTTAGACTTCTGAATACAGCTGCCAACCCCTCTGGGAAGGTTGTGAAGCACTTTACTATTTCCCTGCTCTAAGGCGGTTTTAACAGATGGCTGCATGGTTAGATGCCTATTTGGTAACAGTACAAGAGACCTCTTCTCAACATGGAGTAGGATGCAGGGAGGAGAAGCAGGGTGACAGGCTCCCAAGAGAGCTTTGCAATGTCCCTATGCCAGTTCTGTCCAGAGTGGCTTCGCTGTTCTATTCAGAACTAATTCTTACACTGTTTGGGATCAATTTATTCTACTGTAAGTACAAGCACTTATTTAAAAAAAATTTTTTAACATCTTTATTGGGGTATAATTGCTTTACAATGGTGTGTTAGCTTCTGCTTTATAACAAAGTGAATCAGCTACTTGCATCTCCCTCCCACCCTCCCTATCCCACCCCTCTAGGTGGTCACAAAGCACTGAGCTGATCTCCCTGTGCTATGCGGTTGCTTCCCCCTAGCTATCTATTTTACATTTGGTAGTGTATATATGTCAATGCCACTCTCTCACTTCGTCCCAGCTTACCCTTCCTCCTCCCTGTGTCCTCAAGTCCATTCTCTACATCTGTGTCTTTATTCCTGTCCTGCCCCTAGGTTCTTCAGAACCGTTTTTTTTTTTAGATTCCATATATATGTATTAGCACACGGTATTTGTTTTCTCTTTCTAACTGACTTCACTCTGTATGACAGACTCTAAATCCATCCATCTCACTACAAATAACTCAATTTCGTTTCTTTTTATGGCTGAGTAATATTCCATTGTATATATGTGCCACATCTTCTTTATCCATTCATCTGTCGATGGACACTTAGGTTGCTTCCATATCCTGGCGATTGTAAATACAGCTACAATGAACATTGTGGTACATGACTCTTTTACAATTATGGTTTTCTCTGGGCATATGCCCAGTAGTGGGATTGCTGGGTCATATGGTAG
>NC_041214.2:39866791-39868066 GCF_002837175.3 Physeter macrocephalus
AAGCTTTTAAGTTTCATTAGGTCCCATTTGTTTACTTTTGTTTTTATTTCCATTTCTCTAGGAGGTGGGTCAAAAAGCATCTTGCTGTGATTTATGTCACAGAGTGTTCTGCCTATGTTTTCCTCTAAGAGTTTGACAGTGTCTGGCCTTACATTTAGGTGTTTAACCTATTTTGAGTTTATTTTTGTATACAGTGTTAGGGAGTGTTCTAATTTCATTCTTTTACATGTAGCTGTCCAGTTTTCCCAGCACCACTTACTGAAGAGGCTGTCTTTTCTCCATTGTACATTTTTGCCTCCTTTATCAAAGATAAGGTGACCACATGTGCGCGGGTTCATCTCTGGGCTTTCTATCCTGTTCCATTGATCTATATTTCTGTTTTTGCACAAGTACTTATTTTAAAGCCCAATATAAATTAATTTTGTTGGGTTATGCATGTTCTCTTCTGTAACTTTCGATAAACAGAGGCTGTATTTAAGTATATCTGAGAATAAAGGATGCTTTTCAAACATAAATGCAATAAAAAGAAAATGGTTGAACATGTCATTATCTATGGTATTTAAATTCATCCCTGATTTTCTGAAGATATTTTAATAATAATCAAAATAAGTAATATCTGTTAAATACACTGAGCATTTAGAAATATGCTTTTCTGCCTATTACCATTTCAGCATTATGAGCTATTTTAATCTAACTTTGCCTTTCTAGAGGTTGTTTACAAAAAAACAATAAATAGAGTAAATAGAAAAGAATACTGACAAATAACTGGATCATGTACTATAAATTTTAAAGTAAACTGAATAAACATACAGTCCTGAAAAAACATACTGGAAATTAAAATAAAATCTTTAACTAGGACAACCTCACACAGGAGTAATCAGTGGAAGAATAAAACCTTACTCGCATAGTTATAAACCTTCTATTTGCAAAAATCCTGTTACTGCTCTTTTTAAAAAATCATCATATGCATATAGCTTCTCTTAGGAACTTCCTAGACTTTAAAAATTCAAAAGGTATAGACATGTTAAGCTCAGTTGTTAAGGCAATTGCTGGTCTTCTGAACATTTTAACTGGAAAAAAAAAGGCTCTCTCATAGAAGGGATTGTGTTTGAAAGGCTAACTAAATGACATTTGTGGGGAAATGTCCCCATCTTTTGGGCTTTTAGGCTACCGCCTTCATGTTGTATTTTTATAATTAGGCAACCTGACCGATTTTATTTTTAACATCTTTATTGGAGTATAATTGCTTTACAATGGTGTGTTAGTTTCTGCTTT
>NC_041214.2:39868684-39869136 GCF_002837175.3 Physeter macrocephalus
TGTTCTCCATAGTGGCTGTATCAATTTACATTCCCACCAGCAGTGCAAGAGTGTTCCCTTTCCTCCACACCCTCTGCAGCATTTATTGTTTCTAGATTTTTGATGATAGCCATTCTGACCAGTGTGAGATGATATCTCATTGTAGTTTTGATTTGCATTTCTCTAATGATTAATGATGTTGAGCATTCTTTCATGTGCTGGTTGGCAATCTGTATATCTTCTTTAGAGAAATGTCTATTTAGGTCTTCTGCCCATTTTTGGATTGGTTTTTTTTTTGTTATCGAGCTGCATGAGTTGCTTATAAATATCGGAAATTAATCCTCTGTCAGTTGCTTCATTTGCAACTATTTTCTCCCATTCTGAGGATTATCTTTTGGTCTTGTTTATGGTATCCTTTTCTGTGCAAAGAAAACCATAAACAAGATGAAAAGACAACCCTCAGAATAGGAGAA
>NC_041214.2:39872330-39873378 GCF_002837175.3 Physeter macrocephalus
GGCATAGGGTGTCCAGCACTGTAGCTTGCTGGTCGTTGAGTGAAGCTGGGTCTTGGTGTTGAGATGGAGATCTCTGGGAGATTTTTGCCGTTTGATATTACGTGGAGCTGGGAGGTCTCTTGTGGACCAGTGTCCTGAAGTTGGTTCTCCCACCTCAGAGACACAGCCCTGATGCCTGGCTGGAGCATCAAGAGCCTTTAATCCACGCGGTCAGAATAAAAGGGAGAAAAAGTAGAAAGGAAAGAAAGAAAGGAAGGGAGGGAGGGAGGAAGGAAGGAAGGAAGGAAGGAAGGGAGGAAATAAAAAGGAAAGAAAGAAAGGAAGGGAGGGAGGGAGGGAGGGAGGGAGGGAGGAAGGAAGGAAGGAAGGAAGGAAGGAAGGAAGGAAGAACGGAAGGAAGGAAGCGAGGAAGGAAGGGAGGAAGGAAGGAAGGGAGGAAGGAAGGAAGGGAGGAAGGAAGGGAGGGAGGAAGGAAGAAAGGGAGGAAGAAAGGGAGGAAGAAAGGAAGAAAGGAGGGAAGAAAGAAAGGAAGAAAGGAAGGAAGAAAGAAGATAAAATAAAGTAGGATAAAATAAAGTTATTAAAATAAAAAATAATTATTAAGAAGAAAAATTTTAAAAAGAAAAAAAACAAAACAAAAGAAAATAAAAACGGTTTGGTCAGAAGCCTAGGACAAATGGTGAAAGCAAAGCTATACAGATAAAATCTCACACAGCAGCACACACATACATAATCACAAAAAGAGAAAAAGGGGAAAATAATAATATATCTTGCTCCCAAAGTCTACCTCCTCAACTTGGGATGATTCGCTATCTATTCAGGTATTCCACAGATGCAGGGCACTTCAAGTTGACTGTGGAAATTTAATCCGCTGCTTCTGAGGCTGCTGGGAGAGACCTCCCTCTCTCCTCTTTGTTCGCACAGTTCCTGGGGTTCAGCTTTGGAGCTTTGGACTTGGCCCCGCATCTGCACGTAGGTCGTCCGAGGGCGTCTGCTCTTCGCTCAGACAGGACGGGGTTAAAGGAGCAGCTGATTCGGGGGCTCTAGC
>NC_041214.2:39873692-39973206 GCF_002837175.3 Physeter macrocephalus
CGCGCCCGTTTCTGGAGCTCCTTTACGCGGCGCGCTTAATCCCCTCTCCTCGCGCCCCAGGAAGCAAAGAGGGAAGAAAAGGTCTCTTGCCTCTTCGGCAGCTCCACGGTTCTCCCGGACTCCCTCCCGGCTAGCCGTGGCGCACTAACCCCTTCAGGCTGTGTTCACGCGGCCAAACCCAGTCCTCTCCCGGCTTCCGACCGAAGCCGGAGCCTCAGCTCCCAGCCCCCGCCCGCCCCGGCGCGTGAGCAGACTAGCCTCTCGGGCTGGTGAGTGCCGGTCGGCACTGATCCTCTGCGGGAATCTCTCTCCGCTTTGCCCTCCGCACCCTGTTACTGTGCTCTCCTCCATGGCTCCGAAGCTTCCCCCTCTGTCACCCGCGGTCTCCGCCCGTGAAGGGGCTTCTAGTGTCCTGACCGATCTTTTGTAAACCAGAATGGTTCTCTCCTCCACCATGCCGATTAGCACAGATGTTACTTTATTTATCACGGGTTTTCCCCTCTCCACTTACATGTGATCAGACCAACTGATGAAACCACCCAGCCAGCACGGAGGCCTCCGGCTGGGCTTCTCATAGAGTTGCTGTCTGGGTAGAACCATCTGCGTGCTTTCCCTTGCTGTTTCTGGCACCAAAATAGGCGTCTGCACAATGGCTGACCTAGACAGAAGGGCCTCAGCCAACACTGCTTCTCTACGGCAGGGCTAATTGACCTGTGTGAGGATGAAATGTGCACCCCTGTACCACAATGCTCTGGGCTACTGACCCCCATGATGTCCCCTTAGAGACAAACAAAAAATGGCGCCCTACAGAAATCCAAGTTGAGGATCACGCATGGTTTATGAAGTACTTTAAGTTATAATTGGTAAAAGGAAACCAAGTGTTGGAACAGCTTTGATTAACACAAACATTACCAATTCTGAGACTTCCGGAATAAAAAAAAAATGTGAGAAGGAAATAATTCTCTAAATTACTGGTTTATTTACATACCTATCACACTTTAAAAATTTTTGTCCCTTAAACTAATTTATAAAAACCCCATTTTCACTATATACCAACAACTCTTGCTATTTTTCGTATGTGGTTGGTGAATGCCACTGGGAAATGAGGTGACTTTTCAGGTTCTAGAAAAGGCCAGAGGAAAGCCTAATGCATCTGAATCCTTGCGCAGCAGAAAAAAACCCTCAACAGCCTTCATTCATTCCTAAACATTTACTGAGTGCCAGACACAATATCTGGCTCAGGAGATACTGTGATAGAGACAAGTGCCTGGAAAAGCCTTATAACTAAATACAAGCAGTTCTCAGACAGTGAAAGCAAAGGAAGCAACTGCAGATAACCTAGGACATGCCTCATCTTTAGATGCTGCTTCTGTAGATTAGGGGAGGGACTCCAGAATCGGTAGCTTCAGTAGGACCATAGCTACCTCCTGAAAGTGCTTAAAGCTTCCAGAGGATGGCAGGGAAGGCTCCATGGGACACGAGGTGCTTGGGCAGAGACTGGAAGGAACTCTAGGAGTTTTAGGGCCACATGAATCATTTTGGTCAGAAGAGACAGCGGAGCAAAGTAGCACAGAGGTGTGAGACAGCGTGCTTGATTTGAGGTATGAAACAGATGTGTATTCCTGAAAGGCTGGGGATTTGGAGGGAGGCTCTCACTGTAATGCTGGACACGGTGAGAGTACCAAGGGCCCTGCAGGCTGTGCCTCAAGATTTATCCCGGGGAAGAAGGAGCCCCTGCAGAATTCTGATGGGGACTCAGACATTCACAGTGAGAAAGCTGATGTTACAAATACTAGGGATGTATGTGGCCATTAACAAAATGGACTTATTCTAAAAGTTCTGATTAGCAGGGTACTGTTATTGAACCAAGAACTGAGAACTCAGTTACTGAACTGGGAACAAAAATTAATACAGAAAGTGTAATCTTTCTATAACTTCCTTTCCCCAACCCAACCAAAATCAGAAGCTGCACGTCACACCCAGAGTAGAGTCAGTTCTGTTATGATGCTTGTTTTGAAAACGTGAACCTGTTCCAACGAGATCGATGGATTAGGGGACAACGGAGCACGGCGTGAATCCCATGTTTGCTTATGCACAGTTGCATCCACAAGGAACGCTGGGTGAATGCAGAGAACTGCGCGAAGCTGGACCCAGACACGCAGGAATACACAGAATGCATACATGCGCACACCTCACACATCTGCCAGCGACCTGGGTTCACGGTGTGTGTGACAAGCTGCACCCGTAACCCAAATCTGTCAGATTCCAGAGAATTCTCCTTCCATTACTTCACTGTAACTCATAAGCTGCGACCTTTCCGATAATGTTCACTTCGCCAACCAAGTAGCAGGTGTTTTTCAAGGTAAAGGGTCATATTTATTGCAGTATTTCTTTATTTCGTAATCATTTTAAGATGTGTCAAACCAACTAGGTTCCTACTTCATGTGTCACTGATGAAGTTTTTCAATGTCGTTCCCCAATCCCATCTTCCCCATGATTCCGGTGGTTTTTAATGATCTTGTACAGCCTGGTGATTTGGGGGAACGTATAAACTGCCTCCAGCAAAACTGACCATTGCGAAGATGCCTGTTCATTTGAAGATGAATACACTCATGACAATCAAATTGATATATTTTCCCACAGAGGTAACTGTTTGCAGAAAAGCTTCGGTCTGGAGATCACGGCGGCACGTGACAGGGCTGATTGAACTCTGACTCCGCGCGGGAGGGGCGAGGACGCTGGTGCCCCCAGTGTTCACTCCACCTCTTCCTCTGCAAGAGGGTCCTGCAGCCAGGAGCCTTCCCTAAGGGGAGGCCACCCCAATCCAGAGCCGCAGGAAGACACGGTTGCTCTCTCTCCTTTTCTTGCTTCTAACCTGAGGAAGGGCCTGCTCTGAGCAGGGCTAGGCATAGAGGTGCAAGGAACTGGGGCCCTTGAAGATGCTGATCAGTTTCTAAATCATCAGCTCCAAACCTTGACTGTACATTTGAACAAGCTGGGAAGCTTTTAACAATGACCAGGACCCAAGCCCCACCCAAAAGATTCTGATTCAGTACTTCTGTTACCAGTATTTTTTTAAGCTCTCCAGTTGATTCTGATGTGAAGCCAGGAATGAGAAGGTCTTCGGACTTTTTTGAGCTAATAATTTTCTTTACTATTTGAATCGGTTTGAGTCAGGATTTCCGTTATAGTCAGCTCAAAGCATCCTAAATAATGACGCTCTCTTTGGAATGAAATGCAAGGTCCAGGATTGAAACAGTCTTTACATTTGATCAGACCATCTCATAAATTTAAATCTCAGTTCCTGGCAAAAGAATCAGGCCTGCTCATTTGTCTGAGGGGGGGGAAAAAAATCTTGTGCTGACCCAACCTTCAAACCTAATTTGGAGACATTCATCAAGGGTATCAAAAAGGAGTTTAGTCATAACAGCGCCTACGGATGGGTGAATTTGATTACAGACACTGAGAAAAAACTCAACATTCATTCATCCTGGGCAGTAAATAGCTATTAATAGTCTAGCTGAATGAGATTAAAATTTGATTGTTGTCTAGGGATGAATTTAAGATTTCTGTAAATTTTAGCATTATTACCTAGTGGTTCCTTGCTGGTTTCATTCTTTTTTTCTTCAATTTCATTTTCCAAAGTATTGTTCTTGATGTTTCACAGAATATGTATCTTTATACCATGATGGATGAGTAAGAGATGCATGTGGAGTATACAAATATGCTGCAGACCCAGAAGACTACCTAGAGTGTAGACTGAGCACACCCTGATGCTAAGCGATGTGGCAGCATTTCTCACAGTTTATTCTAGACTGATTGGGGCGTTATTCTGCATGTTGGGACCCCTGCCGACTTCTGGACTGTGCGGTGGGGGGTATGTGTGTATGTGGGCAGGTTAATATCACTTTGCCAGTTCTTTCCACTTCCCTGTTAGTGGAATCCTTGCGATATCTGAGGGGACACATGAAAGAACTCAGGTAAGTGTTGCAAACTTTCATGACCTTGTTTACAATTCTGCCTAGGGGTCCAGCATCAGGAGGAGGAGCCCCCAGAGCATTTGGCTTTGAAGGCCAGTGGGGCTTGACTGCAGGAGTTCCACAGGACTGGGGGAAACAGAGACTCCACTCTTGGAGGGCGCATACAAGGTCTCATGCCCACTGGGATCCAGGGCAAAAGCAGTTACTTCACAGGAACCTGGGCCAGACCTACGTGAGGGTGTCGGAGGGTCTCCTGGGGAGGCGGGGGGCAGCTGTGGCTCAACCTGGGGGCATAAAAATTGGTGGCAGGTATATCGGGGAGTATTCATCTTCGTGGACTCTCACTGGAGGGTGACATCTTGCTTGGGTCATTAGTTCCAAGACCTGGCTCCACCCAACAGCCTGTAGGCTCCAGTGCTGGGACACCTCAAGCCAAACAACAGGGTGGGAACACAGCCCTACCCATCAGCAGACAGGCTGCCTGCCTAAGTCCTCCTGAACCCACGGCCCCCTCTAAACACACCCCTTGACACGGCCCTGCCCCCAAGAGGGCCAGGAACCAGCTCCACCCACCAATGGGCAGGCACTGGCCCCTCCTGCCAGGAAGCCTGCACAAGCCTCTAGACAAGCCTCACCCACCTGGGGGCAGACACCAGAAACAAGAAAACTGTGATCCTGCAGCCTGCAGACAAGAGTCCACGAAGGCAGGCCAGACACTACCCTGGGACCAGCTGGTTCCTGGTCCTTGGGAGATGAAAGGGGAGCGTACTGCTGGGAAACATAGGACATCCCCGACAGAGGGCCACTTCTGCAAGGTCAAGAAACATAACTAGCCTACTACATACATAAAAATACAAATAGAAACTTAAACAAAATGAAATGGCAAAGGAATATGTTCCAGACGAAGGAACGAGGTGAAAGAAGCATTAAAGCAGAACAGTAAGAACATCAAAGGTGAAAAAACAATTGGGAAATATGACCAAGAAAGGCAGGAATCAGAGTCTAGTCAGGGGTCTATGAATAAATGATGGGGGTAGGGGAGGAGTGGCCCGTTTCATAAGTACTTTTCCAGCTGAAACACTTTTCTTTACCCTTTTCTCTCATTTTCCAAGGTAGCCCATAACTTTTTAGAATTTAATATAAAGCTAATTTGTTCTTGGCTTATTACAATCATCATGCTTTGAGTTACTGCTGTTAAAGTTTCTATCAACTGACCTTAGTAACTTTGGAACATGGTGTTTTGACTAGAAACAATGAGGCTATGGACAGAACTGTACTAAGTTGGTAACAATTCTGAGGGAAAGGAGGAGTGGCTTTGCCATCATCTTAGATAAAAAGGAAGCTTGGGGCTTCCCTGGTGGTGCAGTGGTTGAGAGTCCGCCTGCCGATGCAGGGGACACGGGTTCGTGCCCCGGTCCGGGAAGATCCCACATGCCGTGGAGCGGCTGGGCCCGTGAGCCATGGCCGCTGGGCCTGCGCGTCCGGAGCCTGGGCTCCGCAATGGGAGAGGCCACAGCAGTGAGAGGGCCGCGTACCGAAAAAAAAAAAAAAAAAAGGAAGCTTGGGAATTGGACTATATCACCTTCTGGCGATCCATATAGTAAAGGCTTTGTAAATCCTTCGGCCACACTGTAATGCCAGGGCTGAGAGTCGTCTTGGTGGTTTTTTTTCACATATTTTAAAAAGTTGCTCGTGACCAACTGTACCTCACAAGCAAACACCTCAGACGAAGGTCAAGCGTATATGAGCAAAGTTTACTAATCTAATCAAATAAAGTTATGACAGTTAATCAGGTGCATTTGTAATGACAGACATGCTTATTAAGAGGCTTAATAAAGCATGAATGGTGAACTCTCTGTGTAAATGATTGTTTATTATTATTTTTATGGTCAAATGAATTTTATTTTTGTTTTTCTTTTCTCATCTTTTTATTAGTTATTTGTGTCATTGCTAGCAGGTTTTCCTGGTACCATCCATGTTTTTTTAATCATCACTGCCACAGTATAGAAAGATTCTGAATCTTTCCAACAATGGCAACTCCCTCTAGGGGCCTTTACTAACCTAAAACATGCTTTTAATTTAATTAGGAAAAAAGTCACCTCCTTTGGGTACAGGACTTGGGGAATGGATACTACCTTTGAGCAGAGAAAGAAACAGCCCCCACCTCAGGCTTGCTGCTTGGTGAGCCTCGCCCAGGCTGGGTTTCGCGCCCACCTGCCCTCAGCAGGGCTCTCGTGAGCAGTGCCCAGGCTGCACTGCTGATGCCTGTCACTCTGCTCCCTTCTCCCCTGCGGGAGGCGTGAGCTTCCCGGTACTCACATCGGCCCATGAATGCCTGACACACGGGCATCTCGGAGCAAAACACTAGGGGGAGGATAGCAGGGCTGAGGGAAGGAAAAAGGCGCCCAAGCCTCTGACTGACGCCCTGGGTACAGCAGCTCTGGCATGAGGAGCAACCAGAAAGGCGTGACTTGGCCTTAAGGTTTCAAGGCAAGGGCAGGCCGCCTGACAAAGATTCCCCCCCCTTTGCTCAGCAGGCCTAGAGTTGCTAGGACAGGAGCAAAACCATTCTTTGTGGGAGTAAAGCCTAGTGGATTAAGAATACAGCATCCTGGAGAAGTAAACATAGGTGTTTCAAAGGATAAATGATGAGATGTTAGGGGTAGAAGACTTCAAAGCAGGACGGCGCTGGGTAGGAGGCGCTGGGTAGGAGGCGCTGGAGATGCCATCGAGGCAGAAAGAGGAGGACCACCCAACAGTCTCCTCAGTTTGGCCTCTGCCCTTGGCTGACTGCCGTCTGCACGGGACAATGGGAAGCCCTCACTTCCTTCCCTGCCATGCACATGTGCACTTTGGGGCACAAATTACTGTCCCTAAGGTCAACGTGGCATTAAAAGATGAAATAAATGTCAAGTTTCAAGAAAGGCCATTGGAAGGAAGCAAACGCTATCAATGACACATTTAATTTGGGATAATTCAAACCCACAGGAATTTCTGGCCAGGGATTCTAAATATTTCTAATTGCTTCACTTGAACTCTCCCCAAACCATTGTTTCTGCCTCTGGGGCAGTGATCAGCATGGTCTAGTCTGGCATCTTGGCGTTTTATGGAGATTATGGGGCTGAAGACAAATGATGGAGGAAGAGGGCCCAGCACGAGGGGATAAGCTTCTCATTCAACCCCAAAGGGCAACATCTTCACTGCCCTAAAATGGGCATTAAGTCAAGGTTCAGCGCTCCACTCCCTGTGGCTCTGTTTTCAGATTTTTTGGTTAAAAATAAATTTATTGATGCATAAAGATGTCAAAAGTTGGTTATAAAACCTGTTTAACAGAAGTTAAATTAATGTTGTCATCCTATAAGCTGTTGACAACAGAGCGTTCTTTATGATATTCCCTCTGATGTTCACATTTCTTTGCAATGATATTTCGTGGACTGGGCAAGGCAGAAAGAGAGAGAGAAGGATGGGACACTCCTACAAAGATATGGTCCATCTTCCCTGACCCCGAGCTGACACACTGGCAGAAAAGACTTGTTACGTGAGCACGGTTCATATGACACCAAATGACAAGTAAATATCATGGATCAACTATCTGAGTTCATTTTGGCCTTAAATTAAAATTCCTATCGTGAGACATAAAAAAGAAGACAGAAAAACTGATGTTTAAGTTCATTTTATATCTATTCATTTCAATAAACTATCTTAAATGGGAATGTATTTTCAATAGGACTGTATTTTAATCCAGTTATCATTAGTATTACTGATTAAATGAGAGATTACAATTATATAGTATTTGAAAAAAGTCCTGTAATTAGATACCCTCTAGATGCCAGTTTTCAGTTCCATGCAGAAGCCCATAAAAAATCCACTATAATCAATACTTTCCACATAATATACCTTCTTAGGAAGTATACATCACTGACTGAAGAGAAAAATCATATAGCCAGGAAAATTCTGACCTACTGGGAAGGCCACTGCTCAATTTCTCTCTTCCAACTACCAGTCCAACTCAAGCTGCCTGAAAATCTACAACTAAAACATCACTGATACAACAGAACTGGCTCTTTTCAAACGTAAATGCTTTAGGGAAGGATTAGATGAACCGTTTTGGCAATTAATATTTCAGGGATAATTGGTCCATCAAAGTGTCCGGTCACCCGCTTCTACCACCTTTCCACACCGCCGTGGACTTCTCTAAACCTTTCCCCTGGCTGACTGGGTTTAGAGTGGGCACGGGATTTAATTCTGCCCAACCGATGAGATGGGAGGGAAAGCCTGCTGGGGAACTTCCAAACAGACTTCTCTAGAAGACGCTGTGTGCGTGTGAGGGGGGTAGGGGTGACAGGACACCTGCCGGGTTCTGTGGCAGCCTTCTTGAGAATAATGGCGGGAGCGGGAGCGCACTGAGGACAAAGCCAACACACTGAGGTGGTCGAATGGAAAGTTGGTGACCCCAGTGCTGAATCATCCAACTCCACACCTGCCTCTCTCAGGACTCTTGTTATTTTAAATAATAAGCAACAAACTTCCTCATTTGAGATAGTAATTTCTCTTACTCTTACCAAAAGCAACTTGATATAAGCCCAACTACCTTACACTCTGTCAGAGGACGTGAGGGAGGAGAGTACAGCTACGGCAGGCACTGCTGACCGCCTGTTCAATATCCGCCCCCCACCGTCTCTCCTAGGAAGTCTCGGGATCTTCATGAGGGAAAACAATGGTTGCAGTTGGTGGAAGAAGAAATATGTCTGTGGTTCAAGTCTAATCTCTCACACGAAGCTTGTCTGGACCAATAAAGCCCATGGTGGTCTATCTTTTGAATCCATATTAGTTACTGTCTTTACTGTTGGATAGCATTAAACCATCTTATGCCTCTCCTGCTGATGAGTTATATTTTTATTTAGTGTAATTATTACTTAACTTTTGATGTGTTCTCCCCTCCCCAGTTTCACTGTAAGCACCTTCATTGGGACTGCTCTCATATGTCTCATATGGATATGTCTTGAATTCCAATTTCTAGAACATGACCTGAGATGATGTAATCAGGTAATGTAGATCAGAATGTTCAGGTTGTCTATACTTCCAGAAGTATGAGTCTGCTTTCAAATCTGTTTTCACTCATCTGACACTTTTTGTCATTTTGTTGTGATAAAGGAGAGATCAATGAATACTATAAAAATAAATCCTATTAGTATGACAAAGGCATATGTTCAAACTACCGTAGGACAAAGATGAGTGCATGCGGGGGTCACAAAGACACAGGGTGGCACCCCCAGGGGTGCTGCGAGCCCGCAGGTGGTGGGTAGCTCATTACACACCCTGTCTTATGCAGGGACTTTCAGCTCAGATAATTTTGATTTCCTGTGGTTTAGAGAGGATTCTGAACCATTTGTAAGTTTAGATCTTTGGAGGTTGCTATGTCATTATCATAAAGCATAGCATAATGTCTTGCAGTTCATCAGGAATTCAGAAAAGATCGTTTAGTTGGCTAATGTGCTTAAAGATTAGAATTTATTCACCTACACAGATCAATTTTAGAGTCTTTCTCATATTCCCTATCTTTAACCTTAGCAAAGATATTCTTGGAAAACGACTTGGCAACAATCATAGAACATGACTAATGATGCTAAAACAAGTTAAAATTTATTCAGCAGTCAGATGAATGACCAACTAAATTAGATGTCTAGAAAACTAAGTACTGGATGTCATTTATATTACCGTGCGAAATAAAGCATGAAAACTTAAGTATCAAAATTGCCAATTTCCTCAAGACTAAAAAATCAGAGCTTGATTAAAACCTGGATGGAATTAGGTGAGCCCTAAAGACTCTTCTGGGAAACAAAGCAGAGGGAAAATCGTTGTCATGAATAAATACCAATCCTCAAAACAATACTACCACTGATAAAGAAGTAAGGTCAATTCTTAAAACTTCCTACTAGTTTGCTTGCATTTCAGAAAATAATGTCTTTTATAAACACATCGCACAAAGCTTAATTTGTTACCTCTCTATAGTCTTAGCTGCGTTTTGTGTTCTTCTATTATACAACCAGATCGGGGGCATTACCAGGAGTAAATGTGATATGCCTTCATTTAAAAAAGGCAGCCTGTGGATTACAGAAAGTCTTTCTATAATCCATAAAAGGCAATAGTGAGAGGAAATAAGTTCTATCACCTAATACGTGATTCTTGTCCAAAATACGTCATACCTATACTGATGTTGAAAAAAATTGTTTCTCAATGATAAGATTAGACACATTATAAGCAGATTTCACCACTTTTAGGTTGATAGCGACTTACTAGGTTACCTTTGTTTTAATGTCTGTTTTCAACTGCTATTTCAGCCTTTTGTTAACTGACATCAACCATTTCTTAACCCTGGGATACTTTAAAAGATCAGCTGAGTCTTGAAATCTGAAAGGCATCATACAGTTTAAGGCACTAGGGACCCAAAGCAACAGATGTCCTTGCTTCAGTTTCTGGCCACCTGCTGTGTGAGAAACTGGTGATGATGATGATGTTAATGAAAAATTACCTTGAACTTTTCTAAGGACATGGAAAACCCCTGTATCACACTAAATGGGGCTGGAAATGAAAGCAAAGTGGGCTCAAGGATGGTCGGTGCCTCGTCACAGGCTCTGGTGCCACCGGGACCACTCTGGTGGTCCCATGGGAGAATGAATCTCAGCTCTGGGCCTGAACATTTCCAACTGTGCGTTACACTGTGCAAAGCAACAATCTCAGCTTAAGTCAATAAAGGCTTGTTTCTCACTCAGGCGCCACGTCTATCATGGGCTGACACATGGGTTCTGCTCACCGTGCCAGAGGGAAGGAGAGGGCTGTGGAAAGCCCTGCAGTGGCAACACATGCCTGCCACTGCCGTTCCCAACTCACGGGACGCAACAGGCCACACAGCTCCGACAGGTCCCAGAGGACGGGGGGTGCAATCCCGTCCAGTGCCCCGAGTGGCGCAGAACTGGAATGATTTGGCAAAGGGCACTGACCACGATACATTATTTCCTAAAATAATAACCTGTAACTCGGAAAACCGTGCACTTTCTCTTGAAAAGTTCTGTCTACTTACTTCCCACAACTTAGGAAATATACTAAATTTTGAAAAAGAGTTGGGCATTCTGTTTCTGGGTTCACAGCAGGTCTACATAGAGAGTCAGACTTACTCTGTTTCTGTTTCTGCTCAACTTCTCAGTTTTAAGTTACAGTAGCACCATAAAGAAAAGTAATTAATTGGTGCTATAGACTAACCCATATGGCACCAGAAGAGGACAGAACGCAAATCAGACCTGTCTCCGTATGCTTTCTCACTTGTTATTCCTTATTCTGGTTCTTCTTTGTACAGGCAGACAGCTCCTCTACTAATTTATTATGGCAATACATCCTATTTTTGTTGAGATTTTTAGTTATTATTTTTAATCTGAGTTACATATGTAACGCTGAAAAGAGTCCAATGGTTCTACGAGGCTTGTTATGAAAAGCAGTTCACACAGCCCCACCCTCCGCTTCCTGCTCTAGCAACCACTTTCGACTCTTTTACGCGTGCTTTTTTTCTCACCTTTATAGCTCTAGCTTACATTGCCACCTCTTGATTTTTCTAGAGTATTATTCGCTGATTTTTCTAGAGTATTATTCGCTGATTTTCCAGGAAAGAAGATGAAGATGCAGCTCTGCTGACCACTACCTACCCCTTCCCCTCCCCAAGCAAACGCAGTTCCCCACCCACCTTTCTCAATGGATTTTTATCATGATTAACAGTCAATAGACTTACATCATAATGTTTATGTAAATTCCAGGCCTGGCTCACTGACAGGGTTTATCAATACCTTTCTGTCTTTTCCTATACACCCTTGGTTTTTCTTTGGAGCTACCTTGTCCTGTGTTTTATGTTTTTTGTTTTTTTTCATTTTTATTGGCGTATAGTTGTCCTGTGTTTTAATGGCTTCATTTTTAAAAAGTTATCACTAATTCAAACCTAAACTCACCTGTAGCTGTGTAAATTTCTCGATTTGTCCAAATATACAAGTCATTCTTCCAATTTCGTCTCTTTAGAGAAAACTGTCTGGAACCTTTTGAGTTGCTCCAGTCCAGGCTGGCTGCTGCTCTTTGGATCTGCTAAACAGCCATGCTTTGTATACTCCGGGATTCCCTGCATTACCCTTCTGAGGAATCCTTTTGTCGCACTCTGGATGCTCTATTTCCTGTTCTCATGTATTCTTTATCCTTGGTACCTGTCCTCATGTTTGTAGAGCACATCCTCCAGTGGATTCTGAGAATGGGCGCATGTGAATACATTTTTTGAATCTTGAATGTCTGAAAGTGGCCCTCACACTTAATTAGCTTAGCTAGGGACTGAATCTAGGCTGGAAGTAATTTCCCCTCAGAGCTTTGAAGGAATTTCTCCTCCATTGTCTTACCTCTGGTGCTGCCATGTGAAATTTGTAGCTATTGTAATTCCTCACCCTTTGTTGGAAATCTTTCTTTTTCCCCAGCACTACATGTTTGTAGGATATCTCTTTGTTCCCAGAGTTCAGAGCTTTTTTTGGTGATGTATCTGGGTGTGGGTTTGTTTTTATGCACGTGGGACTCTCTATGAACTTTTTCAATCTGAAAACTCAGGTCTTTCATTAGTGGAAAAACTAACTGAATTATATTTTTGATTATTTCCTTCCTGTCACTTTCTCTGTTCCCTCTTTCTGCAACTCCTGTTTTTTTTAGATTTTGAACCTCCTGGGCTGGTTCTCTAATTTTTAAAAATTTATTATATTTATTTCTCTTACCTTCCATTTCTGTCTTGTATCCTATTTTCTGGGGAGGTTTCCTCAATTTTATCTTCCAACTATTCTATTGAGTTTTACATTTCAGATGTCATCCTTTAATTTCTAATAGCTTTTGTTGTTGTTGTTATTCTCTGGATGAATATTCTTTTCTGAAGCGTTCTCCTGTAAAGACTTGTTTCTTCCCAGTTGCTTTTTATCTATTTGTTTCTGCCTGTCTGTCACTATTAGATGCTCTCCTCTAGTATCTGGTGATTCTTGCCTGTCTTGTTCATATAAAATAGTGTGAACTACAAGTTAAGAGAAAGTTCTGTGCTTAGATGGGCCTGTGATGGTTGAGTTCACTGTAAAGTGAACTGGCTGTTTCCCTGGAGAACCCCTAAGGTTTTTTTATTTGTGACTTCTGCCTAGAGAAAACCCTTCCAATCTCCTGCCTGAAGGGACATACTTACTGGTGTTCTGGGAAGCAAGTGGGGTGAGGCCTGGGGATCTCAATTCAGTATTTAAATATATTCAACACCCTTTTCCAGGGGGGTCGTCTCATACTCGAATATTCCTGATCTCTCTCAGTCCAGAGACATTCTGTTTCACACTTTCCAGAGAATTAAACCTCCAGTCTTCTGCCAGAGTGAGGATGGGAATCTATCCGCTTCTTGAAGAAACTTCTAACCAGTCCTCATGTCTTCAGCTCCACCTTCACCCCGTATCCAGTTCCTGAGCTTCTAGAGGGTTTTACCATCTCACTCAGGTTGCTTCTTGCTTTTTCCCTACTGCTGGCTTAGCATTCACAGCTTTCTTAGACCGCTAAGTTAGCTTCCACTTAACATCTGTTTTCCAAGTAACAAAAAGCTAGCTGCTATAGTCTCTCCTGTTTCCTTATTCCTCGAGGGTTTATCTGAAACGACCTTAACTGTTCTTGGAGTGGAGTTTAGAAGGCAGCAGAGCTAACTGCTTGCATTAAAGCTGCCATTTGCAAATGAAAGTTCCACTCTGCTCTTCTACAAATTAGAGAAGCATGGTTCCTACACGTGGAAAGCGCCCCGAGAGAGTATGTGGTGAACTCTTCCCTTCAGAGGGCAAAGTATGTTGTTTAACTTGCAGATGAGGTGGCGGAAGCACCAGGAAGCTGAGTGTCATACAGTCACGCAGATAGATACCATGCTGTTATCTGGCCTATGTACCTTAAATAATTATCCCTCAAAGGTTGTACAGCCCACCCCTCCACCTTAGCACTATTTCAGCAACAGCTAGTCCTTGGCTGTAAGACCTTGCATTTACAGCCTCTTCCAGTGGGCAGGTGAATTCTTCATATTAGAATACTGGGTTGAACTAGCTATAAAGTGTGACTAAATGTTTTATCTCTTGTGAAGGTGACTTAAACATTTTTTCAGAAACAATGAGATTTTTTAAGTATTGTAGTTGATATGCGTTAGCTGTGTCCTTTTGAGTAATGTATACAAAGGATCTTAGACAGCAGCTATCAATACACCATAATTTAAAGGTAATCTGTATAACTTTTAAAAACAATTGGTAAAATAGCTGTTTTTCATTTTCAAGAAATACTTAAAACTGAAAAAACAGCTTGGTTTCAGTGTCTTATTCTATGGTTTGGTATAATGTTATTTGTTAGCATTTTAGAAGACAATACAGGCTTTGACAAAGGCATTTGTAGAGGAAAAAAAGGATGAAGATTTGGGATTCAACTTATTTTAATTGATGCTACTTCCCCTCACCCCCACCCCAGTGTAATATAGATCAGAGCGTTAAAATGTTACTAAATTATAATAATAAAAATATTTCTGATGAAATAGTTCATTTTAGTCCATAAAAATTTTAAGAACTTTATAAAACTAGGCACGAAGAGAGGCTTTCACAAATGCAGCATTCTAGAGGAAAATGTAGGATAAAAAGAAAACCGTCCTTAAAATACTTACAGATTCTTTTCTGCCCATAGTTTTGCTGTGTGAGCGTGAACGGGAGATGTTGCTGAAAAAGGAATCCTTTTTAGTAGCAGATGAAGGTGGGGAGCCAGTGAACTCTCTTCCTCCAGGCAAACTCTCAATGCTTGGAGATGAACGGATGTTTTTAGAGCTTTGTCCTGTAAGAAAAATTAAGTAGCAATAATGAGACACCAGACTCTTTCACTGCTACTGAATTTACTGCTTTTAATAAATGATCAATTAGAATACTTCTTTATTCACACTGTCAACATAATGACACTGTGGAGTGTTTAAGATGCATGTATTTTTATGTATCAGAATAGCTGCCGATTTTTTAAAACAATGAAGTACTGCTATAGTTTTCTGCGCGTTATTTAAACTACACTGGTCCAAGCGTGGTACGCATATCAAAAAACGAAAAAAATCCAATTTTCAGAAATCACAGGTGAAATGACTGGATTTTCCCTCACTAGTGGAATCATCCTTAATAACAGAAGCCAGAAACAATTATATGGCACATTGTATTATTAATATATACCAAAAAAACTAAATCCTTCACCAGTTTTTCAAAAGCACCCCTTTCCTTTTCATTAATTGCAGAACAGATACACCGCTACCCCCAGGACATAGCAGAAGCATCTGGAAATGGGACAAGGTGCTGGCTCAAGGGCTACATCCAAGACTGGTCCCCACATCAGAGTGGGTGCATCTGTGACTCCCTGCAGTGCCTTTTTCACTGAGAGGTTCTGGAGCCACGAAGTTCCCTTAGACAGGAGCAAGGGCTCTAGGAAGGCCTGCTGGGAGGGCAGCATGGCGCGGAAGATAGGTGAACAGAATTGGCTGCGGCCAGACCCACGCAGGTCTCACGTATACGATGGGGACATTTCTGGAAGGTTGTTATGAGGATCTAAGGCCCTAGCGCAGCACCTGGTGTGCAGTCAATTATTCATTCACTCACCCATAGTAACTGAGGGCCTAGTAAGTACCAGGCACTTAGTGGGGCAGGGAGACAGTGGAAACTGAGCCATCTAAACTCCCATCCCTCAAGGCATTCAGTTTCTAGTGAGGTGAGACAGACACATACATTCATAAAATATATATGATTTTAGATGGTAGTAAACACTGTGGGGAAAAAGAAAGCAGGAAAGGGGATTGTCAGTGTCAGAGGAAGGTGTGCAGTTTGACATAGGATGGTCAGGGAAGGCGTCACTGAGAACTGAGGTGCAGGACATTTGGGCAAAAACTTGAAGAAGGTAAAATACCAGCTTTGCAGACAATATGAAGGGACAGCAAGTGCCAAGGCTCCAAGCAGGACCTTGGTGGTTCTGAAGAACAGCAGAGTGGCCAGTGTGGCTAAAGCTAAGAATGGGGGGAGGGGATGAGGCCTGGGGGCATCACGTCAGGTGAGGAATTGTAGACAATTTTGATGACTTTTCCTCTGAGAAGCGAAGCCAGTAGAAGCTGCTAGAGGATTTGAGCAGGAGAGTGAAATGATCTGACTTAATTTTAAAAGGATCCCTCTGACTGCTGCATTGGGAACAGTTTAGGGGTGGGAGAGAGCAAAAAAAGAGGGGAAACAATTTTTGCCATTGCAAAAATCCAAGTCAGCAGAATGATCACAGCTTGGTGGTGAGAAGAGGTCAGATTCTACACAAAACTGATGAGATTTACTGACGAATCCATGAGAGGAATGAGAGGGGTCAAGTTTAACTCCAAATGTTAGATAGTGGTATGAGGTGAGCATCTCTGTGAATACGCTAAAAACCACTGAATGATACACTTAAAGAAAAGTAAATTTGATGGCATATGAATTATACCTCAATAAAGTTGTTATTTTTATAAATGAATACGCTAAAAACCACTGAATGATACACTTAAAGTAAATTTGATGGCATATGAATTATACCTCAATAAAGCTGTTATTTTTATTAAGTCAGTTTTCACACGTGACTGTCAGTCAGCGACCAGCAGTAAAGGGCCGACCCATTTCCACCTGACGACACAGGGCTCTTCTACTAGGAACTTGGCCTCAAGGCTTCCTGCTGAGCCTCCAGAGACCTCCATGAGGTCTGCATCGCAGTCTGATGACACCCCCCTTCTTAGTTCCATCCCCTCCTCTTTTCCTTTCACAGATGTTAGTCCCCAGTCAGCCTTCTGTACTTCTAACTCCGTCTCAGGGTCTGCTTCCTGGAGAATCCAACCTGCAGTGGGTGATGTCAGAGCTGAGCCCTGAGGAGGACAGAGGCGGTCTTGAGGTTGGGAAAGGAGGGCCAGCAGAGTCCCAGGCCATAGAAGCAGCTGATGTTGACTTCAGGGTCTAGACTGTCTAAGCCCGCCGCACCTTCCCTTCTTCCCTCCTCTGCCTCTGTCTGTCTCCCACCCACCTGCAGGCTCTAGGTCATAACTTGCCTGGGCTACGCTGCATGGCGACGAGCTCACTGGTAGAGGGTCCTAGAACGCTGAAGCTGAAAAAGACCTCAGGAACCACCTATTTATTTTCTCTTTTTAAAATTATGCCACTAATTCGTAAATACATTTTTACTGTAAACAGACTAAATGTGAAAACTGCCTTTATAAAAAAAATAACAGGCTTCCCTGGTGGCGCAGTGGTTGCGCGTCCGCCTGCCGATGCAGGGGAACCGGGTTTGCGCCCCGGTCGGGGAGGATCCCACATGCCACGGAGCGGCTGGGCCCGTGAGCCATGGCCGCTGAGCCTGCGCGTCCGGAGCCTGTGCTCCGCAACGGGAGAGGCCGCAACAGAGGGAGGCCCGCATACCACAAAAAAACAAACAAACAAACAAACAAAAAAAAACCAAAATAACAGATTTATTGAGATATTCACATACCATAAAACTCACCCTTTAAAAGTGTATAATTCAGCAGTTTTTAGTATATTCACAGAGATTCTCAACTATCGCCATCTAATTTTAGAACATTTTTATCACCCAAAAAAACAAACCTGTGCCCATTAGCAGTTCCTCCCAATACCCACTGGCTACCACTAATCTACTTTCTGTCTCTATGGCTCTGCCTTTTCTGGACATGTCATACAAATGGAATTATACAATATGTGGTCTTTTGTGCCTGGCTTCTATCAGTTGGCACAATGTTTTCAAGGTGCATTCATGCTGTAGTCTGTGCCAGTACTTCATTCCTTTTTACTGCCAAATAATACTCTATTGTATGGATAGACCACATTTTGCTTATCCACGCATCAGTTGATGGATATTTAGAGCTTGTATCCATTTCTTGGCTATTATTATTATGTTTGTACCACAAACAGTCGTGTATAAAATTTTGTGTGGACCTATGTTTTCATTTCTCTTGGGTCAGTACCTAGGAGTGAAACTGCTGGGTCACTATGGTAAGTCTGTGTTTAACATTTTGAGAAACTGCCAAACCAGTTGTGAAAATAGCTACACCATTTTAACATTTCCATCAGCATCCTATGAGGGTTCCAGTTCCTCCACATCCTTGTCAACACATATTTTTGGCTGTTTTTTATTTTAGCCACCCTAGTGGGTATGAAGTGGTATCTCACTGTGATTTTTATTTGCAATTTACCAATGCAAATGACTAATGATGTTGCGTTCATGTGCTTATTAGACAGTTGTATATCTTCTGTGGAGAAACACCTACTCAAATCTTTTGCCCATTTTTAACACCGGGTTATTTGTCTTTTTACGGTTAAGCTGTAAGGGTTCTTCATATATTCCATTTCAGATATATGATTTGCAAAGAATTCTCCCATTCTGTGCACTGCCTTTTCACTTTCTTAATGGTATCCTTTGAAACCAAAAAGGTTTTAATTCTGATGAATTTACCTATTTTTTCTTTTGTTGCTTGTGCTGTTGGTATCATGTCTAAGAAGACATTGCCTAATTACAAAGATTTACTCCTATATTTTCTTTTAAGAGTGTTATAGTTTTACCTCTTGCATTTAAGTCTGGTCCCTTTTGAGTTAATTTTTGTAT
Source organism: Physeter macrocephalus (assembly GCF_002837175.3). NCBI lineage: Eukaryota > Metazoa > Chordata > Mammalia > Artiodactyla > Physeteridae > Physeter > Physeter macrocephalus. The sequence goes on from NC_041214.2 coordinate 39,892,373, forward strand.
ATAATGTGAGGAAGTAGTTCCACTTCATTCTTTTTCATGCAGAGATCCAGTTTTCCCAGTACTATTTCTAGAAAAGACTATTATTTCCCCATTGAATGGTCTTGGTACCCTTGTTGAAAATCAACTTACCACAAATGTAAGGGGTTTATTTCTATGCTCTCAACTCTATTCCATTTATACATGCCTATCTTTATGACAGTACCACACTGTCTTGATTACTGGCTACATAGTAAGTTTTGAAATCAAGGAGTATGAGTTCTCCAATTTTGTTCTTTTTCAAGACTGTTTTTTTGCTTTTAGGGGGATTTTGCATTTCCAGATGAATTTTATGATCACCTTGCCAGTTTCTCCCAAAAAGACACCTGAGATTTTGATGGTGATTGCGATGAATACCTAGATCAATTTGGGTAGTACTGTTCTGTTAACAATATAAGACATAAACAAAATACATTTATACTGTATTTTATATTTACCTATGTAGTTACCTTTATCAGTGCTCTTTTTCTTTGTGTGGATCTGAATTCATTTATAGTATCCCTTCATTTCAGCCTGCAGGACTCCATTTATTATGTCTTACAGGGCAGATTTGCTAGCATTGGATTCTGTTTTTGTTTATGTGACTGTCTTAATTTCTCCTTTTTGAAGGATAGTTTTACTAGATATAGAATTATTGAATATATCATCCTACTGCCTTCTGGACTCCATGATTTTTTATGACAAATCAGCTGTTAATCTTATTGAGGTTCTCTAGTATATTGTGAATTGTTTTTCTCTTTCTGCTTTCAAGTTTCTCTCTTTGTTGTTGGCTTTTAGCAGTTTGTCCATGCTGTGTCTAGGTGTGGATCTCTTTGAGTTTACCCTGTTTGGAGTTAACGGAGCTTCTTGGATACACAGACTAATGTTTTTCATAAAGTTGTGGAATACTTCTGCCAGCACTTCTTCAGATATTCCTTCTGCACCTTTCTCTCTCTTCTCTCCTGGAATTCCCATCATCTGTATGTTGGTATATTTGATGGTATTCTGCAAGTCTTTGAGACTCTGTTCATTTTCTTTCATTCTCTTGTCTTTCTTCTTTTCAAACCAGATCATCTCAATTGACATATCTTTAAGTTATGATTCTTTCTTCTGTAAGCTCAAATCTGCTGTTGATCCTCTATAGTGAAATTTTCATTTGAGTTATTGTATTTCAACTCCAGAATATCTATTTGTTTCTTCAAAAAAAAATCCTATTGCTTTATTGATATTCTCTATTTGGTGAGAAACTGGTCTCATACATTCCTGTAGATCTTCAGACACAGTTTGAACTTTTTCAAGATATTTGTAATAGCTGATTGAATAGCTTACTGATCTAGTAAGTCAAGTAAGTGTCTCTGCTTCCTCAGGGGCAGTGCGTATTGACTGTTTTATTCCCTATAATACGGCCATACTTTCCTGTTTCTTTATACGTCTCAGACTTTTTATTGAAAACTGGCCATTTTAATAAAATAATGTGGCAACTCTGCAAATTAGATCCCATCCCAACCCCCAAATTTGTTTTTCTTGCTGTTTGTTTTGTTTTGTTTTTTAGTGACTTCCCTAAACTAATTCTGTAAAGTCTATATTCTTTGCTATCGTGTGCCCCTGAAGTCTCTGCTCGGTTAGCTTAGTGGTCAGTTAAGAGACAGAAATTTCCCTTCCTTAAATGCCTTGAACCAGTCAGTCTCTGAGCCTCTGTGCAAGGGGCTCTGTACGTGTGTCTTCGGGCATGCCTTCAGTGCTCAGCATGCAGTTTACAACTCTGCTCTAGCCTTCATTCTTGTCTATGCAGAGCCTCAAGTTCATCCAGAGTTGACAGTTTAAACCCTTCTTAAATCTTCCCTGGGCATGTGTATAATCATGCATGTGTGTGGCCTTCTCGATTCCCAGGAATATACTGGAGCTTTTCAAAACCCCCGATGGACATCTCATTCTTTAGATTTTCCTTTTAAGTTTTTTGCTAGTCTCTGATTTTCTTGTTAAGTTTTTGGTTAGCCTCTTGTTTGCTCCATTTCTGCCTTGGGCAGCTGCCATGTTAAGTAACTGCCACTGATTATTTTCAATGGATGCTCTGTGGATAGGGTTTCTCCCTCAGCGAGTTCTGATTAAAGTCCAATAAAGACAAGCCCTAAGAAAGAGGTTTTTTGAGGGTGCTGCTGCACAGGTCAACTAGTGACATTTACTGGGGATGGGACTTTTAGGGTGCTTCAAATTCATTCTTTTTCCTCCAGTGGTTGCGAGGCTGCTGTTTATCAAAGGCTATGGCAGAGCTGGGGAGAGAGGGTGGAAATTGGGAAAGTTAAAATGTTACAAAGCATGCTGTTGTTGACTTAAAAAAATATATAGGGACAATGTGAGAGCTGTGAGTTAAGTTTTATTTGGGGCAAAATGGGGACTGCAGCCCCGGGAGACAGCGTTTCAGATAGCTCTGAGAAGCTGCTCTGAGGAGGTGAGCGGGGGAGTGGGGTTGGGGAGCCAGGTTACCAAGGAGTTTTGTAACAAAGGGCAGGTAGTCTGAACATCAAAAGATTATTGTTAAGTAAAGAAAACCAGATATCTCAAGTTAAGACATTTAGCGCTTTTCTATGCATGGGAAGATGCAAGAGTCTTGGCTCACTGAAATCATTCCTTTGATATGCACCTCAGCTATCTGGGTCCAGCATCCTGACACATCTTGAGTTTCCTCAGGGCTCACCACAGGGAGTGGCTGCAGTCTGATGGCTGCTAGATGGCAGGTATTCTTTTCAGCCCTGAGTTTCCTCGGCTCACATTGGAGGGCTGTGATCCTTGATGACTGTGACATCCTCTGTTTATTGATATAGCAGGAAATATTTCATTTCTCACGGTTGTTACTGAGATTCAGCCATTTTTTTTTCTTGAATAGATGCTCCTCAAATTGACTCAATCCTTTGATTAATTTTCAGAGTTCTGAACAAGTTAATTTTGGCATTCTTGCCATTCTTCTTGTTACTTTTATGGAAAAACAGATTCTTCAAAGGTCCTTATTCTGTTATTCCAAAAGTACATCCCTCTGTAACATGTTTTTTGGACTTGGTCATGAAAATTTGTCTTTCATTTATATAAAAATCTGCCTTACCTTTTTTAAGGAATGTGAAGAAAGAAATTTTGTAGCGCTCCTGAATAATTAGGATTTTTCTAATTTTTTGCCTTTGCAAACAAAATGACAACACTCTGGAGAGGTACATCTTTAGGTACAGTTGGCTATTTCTGTAAGATAAATTTATATACATGGAACTGCTATGTTTAATGGTATGTACATTTTAAATTTAGATGATTCCAAACTGCTTCCTCCTAGGATCTTAACAGACATATATGCGTGTAATATATATTTATATATAAGTGTAAATGTCATATGATGTATGATATCTTTATCTACTTACTCATTTGGTTAACCTGATGGAAGGAAGACTTCATTATGTTAGCTTGAAGTTTCTTGACAACTAGTGAGGCTGAATATCTTTTTAAACAATATCTCTTAACATAATAATATGGGCCATCTGAAGGTCCTCTGTGAATTGTCTCTGTTAATTTCATTTTTAAAAACTGATTTAGGGGAGTTCCTCCTAAATTCTAGAACATAGCCCTTTGTATATATGTCTGTGTATGTCTACATTTACCTTTCTGGCTTCTGTTTTTAGGGTCCTACTTAGGAAGGCATTTCGTACCCAAGATGATAAAGTGAAAAACAAGTTAAGTGTTTATTATAAACCTAGGTTTTTCTTTTTCCTTTTATGAACATTTTCTCCTTGCTCCTTGGAACTCTACTCCTAAAGAAGCTTTTATTGCCTTGGGGTGGCGGAAGATAAAGCTAAAACAAAAGGAATGTTTGCTCAGCTTTGAGTTTCAAATTACTTTTAAAAGTCCACAGAAAAAAAGAAATCTAAGAAGCCAAAGCATTTTGATTCACGAGAACATGGTTTTCTTCACAAAATGAAATGAAAAAACTTCCATCTTTTTCTAAGTTTATACAACTGAATTTATCTGTCCCTTCAAAATTTGGATCATTCACCTATAACTCTGGTGCTGGTGACTTTTGAAAAGTACTACTATAGCGGCTCTTTGGATTTTTTCTATGTTAATTCCTCTAATAAAGTTTCCTACTTTTTCTTGGGTCAATTTTGACCATTCATATCTTTCCCCCAAAAGCCATATTATATGGCAGGTGGAATAATGCCTATGCCCTTAATCTCCAGAGCCTATGAGTATGCTACTTTATGTGGCGAAAGAGACTTTGCAGGTGTGATTTAAAGAACCTTAAGATGGAAAGAGTATCCTGGGTGATCATGGTGGGTTAGTGTGAACACTAGTCCTTACAGTGAAACAGGAAAGCAGAAGAAGGAGTCAGAGCTGTGACTAAAGAAAAAGAAGGCAGCTGAAGCAGGAGAGAGAGTTGACCTGGTGGTGTTGGCTTTGAACGTGGAGGAAGGGACGTGAGTCAGTGTGGATCCTCTAGAGCTGGCAATGGCCTTCAGATGACGGCCAGTGAAGACATGGGGACCTTGGTTCTACAGTCACAAGGAAGTGAATTCTGCCAACAGCACAGATGATTCTCCCCTAGAGCCTCCTGACACCTTGGTTTTAGCTTGCTGAGACCTGAATCAGACTTTTGATTCACAGAACTGTTAAAATAGTGGGAAATGCTCATTATTATTTCTTAAGTATTGCAGAAGCATTTCTCTACTTATGATCTCTAGACTCTGAACATTTGACATTATAGTTCAGATTCTGAGTTAATCTAAAATTCCAGGTAGAATCATTTAAATTTTATTATACTGCTGGAAAAAGTTAGAATTCTGTGGACTATAACAACTTTTGCCCCCATCTTTCTTCCAAAATGGAAAAAAAAAAATAGCATATATTTCAAGCGCTCCAAGGTCCTGTGTGGCTAGCGGACACCACACTGGACAGGACAGGTATAAACCACTTAACAGTCTAAATTTCCAAATGTTTTTCACAACACGCAGGCTGTTACGTAAAGTAACCATAACAAAATAAGCTAATGACATACCTAGGAGAGATCTTTCGAATATCTGCTTTAATCAATTAGCTCAGCAGTCATTTACTGGGTGAGATTTAGTATCCAGTTATCCAATCCAGAAAGAACTTGAAAGTGTCTTGTTCTCCCTAAGTTTCTTTTGTAGCTATTATTCTCCTGGGCAAACTACCTTTTCAGAGATAAAACTAAGCCAGCTCTTATCAGAATTTACCTCTGAATGATCAAATTCCAAATTGGTGGTAGTATTAATAAAGTACTACTTGGCCTGTATCTCGTATAAAAACCCTGTACAAAATACATTTCCCCTCAATTATAGAAATTAGCTACCATTTTTGTGCCCTTTGGGACCGTAGACATTTAGACCTTAAGAAGACAGAGTCACCAGCGTGTGAGACAGAAGAAAGGACCGTCAGACTTCCCGCCCTTTCCAAGCCTAGCACATGGATCGGGACAATACGGGGTAAATGGATGAGACATTCCGTCACCAGGGCCTTACCTGGACAGCTCCCAAGCTGAGGAGCCAGGACTCTCAACACGCCTGTAGCCCATACACTTCACAGCAGCCCTGATACTCTTGTAAACCTTTGAAAGTTTTTAACTGACAGGAACAACATTAACCATTTCTTGTGTTGCACCAAAACCCGATGCTCATTCCTAGAGGAGCCTGCGGAGCCCTGCAGAGATCCCCACTTCGGGACCGAGGCACTTGTTCTCTCAGACGCGGGCAGCGTGGGCTGCCGCTGGCTCTCACGGCTTCCTCTCTGGAAACAGCCCCAGCCGAGGAGAGCTGCTTTGCCCAAGATCATGCCCCTTCCCCGGGGAACAGCTCCAATCCAGTGACTGGTTTGGGTGGACAGAGGACAAAGGCTGGCCCCCTTGTCTCAAAACAGACAACTGAGGGCAACACTGCTTCTTTGACTCCCCACGTATTGACCCTGAGGGCACTCCCCCAAAAGCCTCCTACCCGAATTCTCCAAAGTCCTGACCCAAGACAATTATTTACGATTATATGGTAAGGCACTCTTGAATATACTAAATACAGACCTATTCTCAAGCCACCTGGGGCATGCCCAGTCTTCCTTTCATAACCAAACATAGGGGAACAAGCCCTGTGCAGACTGATCTGAGGAAATGTCTCTGGAAACTCTGCCCAGCGCTGAGGATGGGGGGATGACCACAACAGGAGCTCGTGAGAAGCTCCTAAAACAGCAGCACAAGGGAAACACAGCCTTGTACCTGCACTGACTAACCTACAACCCCAGGTGGTAAAAGCAAACACAGAAGTATGAAAAGCGGGACTCTGGAAGCACAAAAGAGCGAAGAGATATGGGAACATATGTATATGTATAACTGATTCACTTTGTTGTAAAGCAGAAACTAACACACCATTGTAAAGCAATTATATTCCAATAAAGATGTTACAAAAAAAAAAAAAAAAAAGAGGGACCATCCAATCCTGTCTCAGGCCATCAGAGTTGTGAGCTACATCTTGAAATCTGAGGAGTGGGCAGTGGTGGGGGTCATGGCTCAGGGAAGGTCACTTCGGGGCAGAAAACATGGTATTTACGAGGCAGTTAGACTCCCGGGAACATCGAGCTCAGACAAAGCCTGATTAATCCTTCAGCGCTTCCTGTCATCCATATGGAATTGAAAACGACACCAATACCAGCGTAAACAAAATAGGATGAAGTTCAACAGAGTGCTTCTGTTTCATTCGATGATTACTTCAATGGTTTTCTCGGGGGTGGGCTGGGGTGGGGAGGAGGGAATCAGATTCTTTCTAAAAGCTGCCGGTACCCCAAATGTGAGCTGCTTTCTCTCTTGGTCATCCAGCTCTGGGGGAGGGAGGCAAGAGGGAAGGTGGGGCTCTAAAAATAGGGCCAGCTAGACCAAGAAGAGCAGCTTGTTCTCATGTGAAGGGGTTTGGCCTTTCTCTTGTCAGTAGGGATGGGAGTTATTACAGATGTTAACCAGGAAAGTAGCCTGAGTTTTACAGGAGCTTGGCTGAACAAGGCATCTCCTGCACTGGCCCATGCAAGAGATTATAAGGCTTCAACTAAAGCTGGGGTGACAGATTTGAGAGACACTTGCAAAGCACAATTCCTCAAACCAATACCTGCTGAGTCAGCACCTGGGCTGGAGTCTGAGCTCAGCTGGTATCTAGTTGTGCGGCCTTGAACGAGTCACTGACCCTCCACAGGCCCAGTTCTCATCCACAAGGGAGGCATCCACTTCACGCGCGCTGTGTGTCCTAGGTGCGTCGCATGTGTAAAGGGCTCAGCGTGGCTCCCGGCGTCTGCTACGCGCTGCGCAGACCCAGACCATTACCAGCACGCTGGGCACTTCCAAATCCAGAGCAGGAGGGTTCACAGGCAGTCCTGTGGTCACAGACCTGCCAGTGCTCTCCTGCTGGACTGTCCTTCCACTGGCTGCACTGCCCGGCGACTGCCCACAGACCTGGGCTAATTGGCTCTGAGGCCAGGACCACCACGTACGCCACGCCCGGGAGCGCCTGCGGGTTCGTACGCACGCCCTGGTGCGAGCTGCGTCTGCGCAGGACGGGGACGTACCTTTCTCTGACACGCACAAAGGGCCTCCTTGGACTAGATACGGCCGTGTCTGGGTATATTAAATCTTTCCTTCACTCTCTGTCCTTCTCTGAAAGATTCAATAAAACTTCTGGGTCCCCTGTGCTACGTGTCAATGGAGGTTATCTGTCAAGCGCCTGAGTTGACAGGCATCAGTGGGGACCCTGACCACAGAGTGGCTGGGAGAGAGGAAAGGAGGAAGGGGAAGAATATTTATTACGTTCCTACTATGCCTCATGCATAATATTTTCGTGACTTTTCTCTCATTAAACTCAATGGAAAGCAAGAACAGGGGTTGGGCTGTATTCCTAAATAGTCGGGCAGAACCCCCATAAACCTGAGACCAGCTGGGGGATTTGGACACAGGACAGCCAAAGGCAAAACGTTCAGGAGGCTAGGAAGTCTGGGGGTCACTGGTGGGAGGCCTGGCTCAGAGAAGCGGGAAGGGCAAAGCCTTTGGGAAGCCCGGTGCTGTGGCGATAGGAAGGGGGTCGCCTTGACGTCATTCGGCGACCCGGAGAAGACAGGACGCAGCTGGGCCCCGCCTGGTGACACTTTGGTCCCTCACAGACCTGAGTGACAGACAGCAAGAGGGCTCAGGTCTACTCGTTAAAAACATACATTTTAGTGCCACAAGAGGGGAAGGAAGCAGGCTGTACCTGCAGCCCCTGAAACAGACCTGGTTCTAGCCTGGCCAGAGAGGTCAAGCTTTATCGCGTCCAGGGCTGGCGTGCAAACACGGGGTTTCAGATTGTCAGAAGTCATTGTTAAGCAAAGAAAAGACAGAGGTGTTAAGTAGGTTCATCTATTCGATTCTGGAAACCAAAGAGGTACCTGAGGAAAACACATAATGATGCCACCACCAGGACCCCCGCACCAAGGAGGCCATACCCTCGAGCCCTTACTATGGGACAGGTAACTGCCCTTGAAGCAGCTGCTCTTCCTCTGTCTTCACAGGCGAGTGGTGAAGTGGCCTCGCTGGGTCATCCAGCAAGGCAGTGACGGAAGCAGGACCCTAACCCAGGCCTGACTCCAGAGCCCGGGCTGGGCAAAGATGCACCATCCTGCTCCCCTACAAAGGGCTGCAGTAAATGTGACTTCGACTTAAAGAAAAGTGGAATGAGGTCTTTGGATATCAAAGGGCAAATTCTGACCTTGTTCTCAATCCAAAAACAACTCATTTATTCAATGTTTTTTCGAGTAAGTGTTCCAAAAAGAGGCATTTTCTAGCTAATTGATGCGTCCCCAAATTTGTTTTACATGTTCTGTACTTCTCTGCAATCGTTCAGAACATAATGGAACTACCTGCTCTGCTTCAGGACTATCATGTCTCAACAACACCCAGAGGGACCAGTACCGGGTCATCTACCAGGATAACCTTTTGGCTCTGTAGTCCCCTCCCTCACCCTTGTGGGCAGCAGCAGCTCTCGGTCCTCTTGTCACCACGTCCTGCTCGAGTTGATTTGACCTCCCTCTTCTTTGTTCTACCCATTTGCTGCTTGTCACCTGCACTGGGGCTTTTCTGTTAGTGTTTCTTTCGTCTTGAAGGTCCAGAGTGAAGTCATCTCCAGGCACGAGCTGTTAACACACTAATGTGACTCGCAGGTTGTTTCTCAGTTTAAAATCTATTTTTTTTTTTCCTACAAGGCATTATAAGAAACTTAACAGTGGACACCCTTAGTGAAATGGGCTGGCAGAAGGAAGTGGGAGGAGAAAAGGGGGTTGTTTTATTTCCCATGTAATGCCTTTAATTAATTGGGGATTGTCTAATATTACACGCACTTCAGTTTTACCTTAAGAATGTCAACAGTGATTATCTGGGCAGGGAGATTTTTGATCTTTCTCAACATTTTTTATTTAAAAAAGCAACCTGATACATGCACCCCTATGTTCATAACAGCACAATGTACAATAGCCAAGACATGGAAACCACCTAAATGTCCATCAACAGATAAATGGATAAAGAAGATGTGGTACATATATATAATGGAATATCTCTCAGCCATAAAAAAGAACGAAATAGTGCCATTTGCAGCAACATGGATGGACGTAGAGAGATTACTATACTAAGCAAAGTAAGTCAGAAAGAGAAAGACAAATACCACATGATCTCACTTACATGTGGAATCTAAAATACGACACAAATGAAGTTAACTAAGAAACAGAAACAGACTCACAGACATAGAGAACAGACTTGTGGTTGCCAAGGTGTGGGGAGGGGAGGGGAGGGGAGGGGAGGGGAGGGGAGGGATGGACTGGGAGTGTGGGATTAGCAGATGCAAACCATTATACATGTAACGGATAAACACAAGCTCCTAGTGTACAGCACAGGGAACTAAATATATTCAATATCCTGTAATAAACCATAATGGAAAAGAAAAACAACCTGATAGATGTTATATAATGATATCTATGATATCCATACATTCATGTTAGTAACATAAATACATATACACGAATACAAATTTTAACATTGCCTATGGCAATAACTTAAGAAATCGAAATTTCTTTCCTAAGGGTCCATTATATGATAATACTTATATACTTCTGTTGTTAGAAATTCTAAATTCTCTTTGGAAGTAATGTCTGTGTATATGCGTGTGTCTATCTCCCCATATTTTAAAGTTTTTTAGTTTATAAATTAATAATTCCTAAGTATCTCTCGAAAAAAGTTCCTGGGGGTAGATGCTCCATTTCCAAAAATAATTTTGAAGAAACCCTTTGAGTTGCCAAAAGTGAACTGTCCTGTGGCACATTTTTTTATGATTGCAGCCTACACTGAGAAATATAAAATGGAACTTTCCAACAATTTTCCAAATATTATTTATTGACTAAATTGTGAGATCTCACTTTATATTCAGAATTTTCTTCAAAAAATTAAAATCTGTATAATTATTGTGTGTTAAAAGGCAAAGATACAGATATGAAACCTCATGGGAAGAAAAGACTATCTACAATCAAAGAATCATTGAAAATATTGACATTTACTTAATTTCTTGAAATTTGCTCCACTGCTTTGAAAAAAGACACTTGGGAAGTCTAAATGTTAGTTTTATTTCCCTGAAATGAAAAGTATACCTACTTTTGTGGGTTTAGCACATCTGATGAGATTCTCCAATTTCCAATATTACTGATCCTATCAAGCAGAGATTGTTAGAAAGTTTTTTGTTGCCACCACTGACTATTTTGGTTTACTTCTACTTCCCCTTGCTTCCTGACACTCTGCAGGAAGTGTGTTGAGGGAAACACACTGTGACTTCTCCAAATCCGGGTAGGTATCATCCTACTGTCTCATCACAGATTGGAAGCTCTTTATCTGGCCTCATGTCTCATTAAGCCACTGGACTCTTCACTGTCAGACTGATACAGTCTTTGTTGGAGCAGGGCAGGCAGGGTAATTTAGAACAGGGTATCAGAAAAGGAGCTGGTTCCTGACCATGCGGGCTTGCTGGGTCATCTAAAGCACCGGGGATGCCCTAGCAGCCTGGTGAAGCTGGAGGGAAGCCCGAGGGACTGATGAAAACAGAGCTTGGCACACAGTAGGCACTCAATGAACACTTGTTGAATAAGTGAATGAGATGCTTCTACTTCTACAACACAAGTTATTTGAACAAAATGATACAATCTCCTTCTTTAAGAGTCTATTTAAAAAGCGACACTGTTCACGTGGCTCTGGTCTGCAGGAAAACACGGACTGAGCAATAGCATAAAAGCAGAAGTCAGAACAGACACGCCAGCCTTCAGCTTTCTCTTTCCACAGGTATAAAATGATCGGGCTTCAATACCCAGAGGAATACTCTGCGGTGAACTCACTTTGGGATAACAAAACTCTGGTTAAAAAGTTGTCTGGGGAGGGGCTTCCCTGGTGGCGCAGTGGTTGCGCGTCCGCCTGCCGATGCAGGGGAACCGGGTTCGCGCCCCGGTCTGGGAGGATCCCGCATGCCGCGGAGCGGCTGGGCCCGTGGGCCATGGCCGCTGGGCCTGCGCGTCCGGAGCCTGTGCTCCGCAACGGGAGAGGCCACAACAGGGGGAGGCCCGCATACCACAAAAAAAAAAAAAAAAAAAAAAAAAGTTGTCTGGGGGGAATTCCCTGGCAGTCCAGTGGTTAGGACTCTGCGCTTTCAGTGCCAAGGGCCTGAGTTGATCCCTGGTCAGGGAACTAAGATCCCGTGAGCCACGTGGCGAGGCCAAAAACAAAGTTGCCTGGGGGGTTCAGATTTTAATTTTAGGAAACAAATTTAAGTCCTATGAATCTTCACCGTATCAGAAGATCACATCAATATTCATCTAAGCACAATAACTGACAAAGCTAAAGAGAAGTCATCTGGAGGTGATCTGCCTCTTCTACTGGCCAGGCTACTGCACCCCTTTATTATACAGATCACTCCACAGAAACCAAGAAGAGTAAATAGCAGCTTTTCACAGAATCCCTGAGCTTGAAAAGCCCTAAAGGTCAGCTGGTTCACTTAACCAGAACACAGCCAGAAACCGTACCTATGAAACACAGAACTATATATAGAAGTAAGATCACACCCCTCTGTGCCACAGTATGTTTTTTAAGATGTTAAGTCAACACCCCACTGATCTCCTAATCACAATATATTGTTTTCTGTTAATTTATTAAAAAGCACAGATATTATGGAGACATATCATTATTAGAACAGTATTTTCATACTAGTAGCATGACTGTACTGTGTGGATATTTTAAATTAAGGAAGACATGATAGGAATTTCAACCAATACGGCTATCTTTTTTGTCTGAATTTTTTTTTTTTTTTTTTTTTTTTTTTGTGCGGTACGCGGTCCTCTCACTGGCCATGGCTCACGGGCCCAGCCGCTCCGCGGCATGTGGGATCTTCCCGGACCGGGGCACGAACCCGTGTCCCCTGCATCGGCAGGCGGACTCTCAACCACTGCGCCACCAGGGATGCCCTTTTATCTGAATTTGAATGGAGGATTCTTAAAGTTAGTCTAGTCTTCCATTTAATACAGAATTCCTCTCTATAGCATATTTTTTATCTAAAAGATTACATAATAAAAGATGAATGCAGCAACTTTAAATATTTGTATGTTTCTAAATTCCACAGGAGCTGCTGAATATGGATTACTATTATTCTGTATTTCTTAAATAAACTTTTTCTAGATTTTGAACACACGGTTATGATATTTAACTATTATCTTTTTATTTTAAATCATTGCCAATGACTCTACATAGAGATTTGTCACACTGAACTTTAATTCTGTTAATATGATTCATAGTACGAAGCCTGTACTTAAAAACCTATTTCAGAATCAAGTTGTAATTCTTTTAGCTAAAATATAATAAGTACCTCTGGCTAAAACATACAATAATATGTATACACACAGCATCTAAAATGTCTTAACCTCAGAACTAATTTGTCAAATCCTGTCACAGAGCACCTACGCACAACTGAAAGAACACCTCAGCGTGAGCTGCCAAATAAAACGTGGTGGTAAAATAATCACAAAATCTACTAGAGTGACCATATTTCGGCAAGGAAAGAAGCTGGTGCAAACTTGATAAAAAACCCACATCTTAACGGGATTTGGCATCAGCACGATATGACATGAGAGGGGACTTTTGTTCTTAACAACAGTGCCACTCAGTGGCTGAACAATGGAGTGAACTGATAAACAGCATGAATGGAAGGTGGGCAAAAAGGAAAATGGAGTTTGGGAAGAGGCAATGATAGTACTGCAGGCAAAGAGATACTGCATTGCCATGGTAACTATACCTGGGAGGTCAGTTAGGGTCTGGGCAGGAACAGAAACCTGAGCATCGCTTCCTGTAACTACATCGCCTGGATTTCATAAGAAAAAATAATTAGATATCATAAAGAGGAAAAAAAATCAACTTTTCTTTCATATTTAATGCTGGAATACTTTTACTTATCAACCTAATTACTAAAAGTACAGTGAAACAGAAAATACAACACAATCTTAGAAAAATTAATATAAAATATTTTTTAAAGGAACTGATTTTTGAAAAGTGTTTCCTAAAAAGCTTTTGTGCCTGTTTTTCTTAGGGAACAAAACAAGTTTCTACTAGTGTAAAGTATAGGAAACTTTAGCCATCAAAAGACTTAGCTGAGCAGATTTCATTATGCTACAAATAACAGCATGATTTTATATTTTCTTATTTTTTAAAAAAATTCTTTATCCAAATTGATTTCCTTCTGCAACAGACAAAATTTATTTTTAACTAAACTTGAAACCAGTTTCTTCAGTGATAAGATAAAGACCTAAACAAGTTCTAATTTCATATTAAGTACTGAAAAGATTTCATAAGTTACCACATGCACTTATAAATGTCAACATGTAAAAATAAATCTGTGAACTGCATACCCTTTAAACTTGATATACTTATTACAGGCGAGATTTCATTTACAAATTGGACCTGTAGTAAATGCTTAAAATAAAGAAGTGTTCAAATTCAAAAAACAGAGGAAAAGGGGGGGAAAGGGAGTACATTTAAAAAATGCAGGAAAGAAAGGAAAAGGAAATACTGTGAAGCACTTGAGGTACACGACCACTGAGAAGGAAGATTTTTTTGGTTCTTTGATTTCCTTCCTGGATGACAAAGTTCAATATGAAGCACAGTTACTGTCGACAGAATCATCCCCTGGATAGATCAGCATCTGAAGCCCCATGCTATTTTGAGATTAACGAGCTGAAAAACAAGCCTTCTTAAAAGGCACCATATTTTCTATGTATGATAACGTATGATTAACAGATTTGCTTTCCCTGTAGCTTTTACACAATAGTAAAAAAAAAAAAATCAATTTTTGAATTATATAACAACCCTCAGTGCCTTGACCACTTGCTACCATTATGATTTACAGCACAGCCAGCTCATCTGGAAATTATTGGGTTGTAATTAGACCATTCCTATCAATTAACGGTACATTATATTACACGATATATATGCATTTATATTCTCCTATAGCTGAAATAAAATCTATAAATAGGTACATATGCCAAACAAGTGATAAACAACTTTTAGTGGAACGTCTCAAGTTCTGAATTTTCATAATATAGTTAACTCTCTATTCACTGGTGAATGGTGTGCCTCATTTTCCGTACATCTGAAAATTTTCAATTCTATGCTTGCTACCCATTTCACTCTGCTGCTTCTAGATCACCTATTCATGTATATTTAGAGACTGAGACTAATTTTAATATTGGATGTCACCAGGAAAATGATGGAGGATCACCTGTGCTCCCTCCTTCCTTCAGGACCCTGGCCCCAACAGAGACGCCAACAGCAGAAGGCATTTCAAGTGACAGATACATGAATGTTGGCTTTTCCGTAGAACTCTTCCCCTGTACAAGCACAGGTAATCGAGAGTTAACTAACCTATGAAAGCCATTAGGATTTCCAGCTGCGTAAACAACCACTTTTCAAAACAACTTTCAAATTTTCCAGCAGAGTACACTAAAAAGGCACTAAGTAGCTAACTCTGTTCTGAGATAGTCAGAAGTCCTATTCCAACACATGCCTTCTGAAAGGGTAAACACTGTGCTCGCTCATTGCCGGGGCCAGGTGACACACCTGCAGATTTGTCAGTGTCACAGCACAGCAGGACACCTGTGGGAAACACCAGCATAAACAACCGATGTTGGTATCTTTTACCAAAGGAACCGCAGATTTTTGGAGCTGGGAGGCTCCCCAGGGATCAGCCCAAACCTCTTATTTCCGGGTGAGGAAAAGGGTCTGAAAGCTTCAGGATTCTGCCCGTGGTTCACTGGAGAGTGAATGAAGGAAGGGGATCAACCTACCCTCGCTTCTACTGGTATAAACCTTTCTCCTTCCTTTTACTCCATTTTATTCAAAACTTCATGCAGGGAGGGGCATTAGCAGGACGATATACCTTTAATATGAAGGTAGACAAGCTTTTTGTAGGTTGACATGACAAGAACAAACCAGAAATAAAAAGGAGAGTTGCCAAACAAGACCACTTTCGCTCAGCGCAGGGATCAGTTACAAAATGCCCCAGTGATGCTCATGTTCCAAATACTTTGCTTAAGTGCTCTGTTGTTTCCTTATAACTGGAGACTTAGTTTTCATCAATTGTTCCATCCTCATGCACTTCCTTTCTCACTTACTGTGATATTAATACTTGACATTTCCTTAGAGACACAACTTTATATTTCTGTAGTCATTTGGCTTGGTTCCTCAGAAAATTTAACGGCATTAAGAGATTCTCTGACTCACTTGCTGCCATTAGTTAGAATTACTACTGACTACAGCTTGTTATCAAAGCAATATTGAAATCATATTTGTTTAGAACAGTAAAACAGTACAATTAAGAAATATATAAAATAACACTCATTGCCATCCTGGAAGTGGGCATGTCTCCTGGCATTAAAATACATTTACAATATGTTAACGATCTGAAGTCTCCTATTCTTTAAATCATGTGTGATAGCTCTACATTGAAAAGAGAAGAATGTAATTTTAAGAGATATTCGTATGTAAGGTAAATGGAATATTTTAATAGAAATTTAAATACTAAGTATATAAAGTCTAATACTTCATATAGGCAATGATAGATAATATGATGAAACTAACAGAAGAACGCACACTCATTATTGAGTAACTCATTATTTTCTATCATTGGAGAAGAGTCCATTTAACTTAAGTTCTGACCAGTTTAAATGCCAATAATTTAATTTTTAAAATAATTTTGGATGCAATCTTCTTAAACAGAGTATATGGAACATGGTTTAAGGTCTTCTTACTGATTCAATATTACTATTGTTATTGTCAACACCTGTTACTGAACTTGGCTATGATCCAGGGACACCTTTAAGACACAGATGAGGCAGGGGTCAGGAGGGTATTTGCTCTGACACTAACTGGCCACAGACACTATGCTTTGTGAGGCCTTAGGATTGATTTTTGTAGATTTTCTGCCATCGTGTTACTATTTCTTGTTTCCATAGTATAGACAGCAGAGTCCCATCACTAAAAATAAATGTGGCTGTTTCTAATCGGCTATGAGTAGGGGTACTTAATTCATACGTCTTTGGAAATAAGTAGAAAATAAGAGAAAAAGGTTCTGAGTAAGAACCTGAAGAGCTCCCTTATGAACAAAACACCGGAGGCAGGTGAAGCGCTTGAAAGGCCCTGAAATGGAAAGGAGCGTACCTGAGTCCCAGCAGCAGTGCACATTCATCAACTGAGAGATCCGGCTCTCACGTTCTCTGGTTCTCTCAGTGCAGGGACTCAGACACTAATTCTGAGATATTCTGCCTGAGATATCCTGTTTGGCCTCTTCCCCGCTTTGGGCTCTAGTTTGTTTTCCTTGGAGGTAAAGCAGCTGGAAGAGGGACTGCAAGCCTGGTGACCCTCTTCCTCCAAACCAATGGCACGGACAAATGCCTTGACTAGCAGAGCCCAGGGTACCAGACCTTCCCATCTCAGATGCTCTTCTAGCCAGAAGCATCACTATACAAAGCTAGCAGAGATCTCGGTCAACTGACCTCAAGTTCCGTGCTGTGATAGTTCACGCCATACTCTGTGGGCATCACCAGGACACAAATGCAAGTATACTAAGGTACGGATGTTAAAACAAGTACTTTAACAAATTACCTCATAAAACGTTCTTAAGAACAATATAGTATCTGATATTGCCATTTAAAAAGGACCTACTATAACAGATTTAAAAAAATTAAGTCTTGCACTAATTTCTCTTTCAAGGATGGTGATTCCTCATAGGCAGGTGAGGAAATCCCAGGCTACCCTGCGAGTGTTTCCTCTAGATTAACTAGTATTTTCCCTTACCTTTGTTCAGCTGCACTGGCATGCTTTCCGATTTCATCAGCCTCTGCTGCTGCTGCAGAGGATGCTTGGGGGCCTCTACTAGGGTCCTGGTGGGAACCACAGCCGGGGAGGAGGTACCGCCACTGCCTCCCGGTACTGGGCCATCCGCACCACCCGGGGCCATTGCCGGAGAAATCAACTTTCTTCCAAAATTCATCAGGCTAGTAGAGACCTTATTTATATTCAGGGGAGCACCTTTGGCACTGGTCCTGTAAAAAAACAAATTAGGTGGAGAGACATTGTTTAAATTAGAGGACAACTCTATTTCACATGCTCTGTTGATATAAAAACATACCTTACCTGCTTTGAAAAAGGTCTAGATCAGCTACACGAAGTGAGGCGTGATAATTTCAAAGTGACCACAGAATAATAAAGCAACAAGATTCTTAAAGATGTGGCTTATGGAAAATAGTCTTTTTACTTTTCATTCATTCAACAAACAGGGCCCATTATAGCCAACACTGCAACTGTCCAAAACAGACATAGTTTCCCTCCTGGAGATTCTAGAAAATACATGCATCACATAATCACATAAACAGATGTATGACTAAAACCTGTGATGAGGACTCTGAAGGAGAGGTACAGGGCTGGGTGAGTCTGGGGTAACCCACAGAAGGGGACACCTTGAAAGCCAGGCTGAGAATAGATTTCCCACAAACTCTGGCCTGTGGGAACAAGGCCATATTTAATCTGACTTTGAAAAATAAATGTATCTGAGAGCCACGAAGTCAGTTCATAGAAGCACATCAAGGGCTCTGGTCCACGAGAATTGAGCCCACCCTCACCCCACACTACTGCCCCCGCGTTCCGTATCCTCCTTCCCCACGTCCCTGCTTTACTTTTCCTGATGGCGCTTTGCATCATCTGGCATACTACATATTTTACTTATTTGGCTATGATCTGTCCACCTCCCCCAACCCCCACAGGAATAAAAGTTTCATGGAGACAGGACTTGGGTCTCTCTGCCATGTTGCCAGTTGCCTAGAACATAACAGGTGTTCTAGAAATATTTGTTAAAAGGCAGCTGCGTCTACCTGTAGTCTAAGCCTTTTCACCTATTACCATGGAGGAAGCGTCCCTTGCTCCTGGCCACGGCCCGCCTCCCCACGTGCAGGGAGATCCCATCTGCTCTGACCTTTGGAGACTGTTGCTCCTGGATCTTGCTCTCCTCCATCACCATTTCCCCCTTTCTACCGTATCTTTCCCATTAGCACACAACCGTGGTGTGTGTGTGTGCGCGCGCAAGCAAGCGTGTCTCCCAGCTTCTCCATTGAACCCTCATTCCTTCCTGGTTACCATCCTACTTCTTTCCCTCCTCACAACGCATCTTTTCAGAAGTGTCTTAATGTGCTATTTGTGCTTCTCCAGTCCTGGCCCACTAAGGTCTGGCTGTGGCCTCCTTGCCATCACTCTGAAACCACCCCGGAGGTCACCAATGACTCCGCAGAGCAAAGGTCCATCCTTACTTCACGCCACGTCTCAGCAGCAGTCAACTCCCCTCCACTCCCCGCTCCCTCTCAGACAGGTCCTCTCTCGGAAACCAGGGTTTGCCAGCCCCCGTGCTCTGTCTGGCAGATAGAGGACACCAAGTCAACATTTGCTAAAATGAATGATTACTTCCCAAATGATTCATCATCTTGAAGCATCTCAGGGCTATTACGTGAAAGACCAGTTATGATTATAAAGTATTTTAGTTGTAGGAGGTTGACCACGTCAATATCAAAGTTTGCATTTTTACTGCCCAATCATTAATAGAAGCTTGTTTTCTAGCATTTAGCTTCTTTTTCATAAAAGTAGAAAACTGAAAATCAAGTTTGAGGGATCCACTTGTTATGATTTTAGTTACCTTGAATTTTGCCATCATTTCCTCCTCTCAGATCTACCTGGAAGCACTTACACGGTAATTCTCCTACTTTTTATATGACAGCTGTATCCCTGCCATTACTAGATAGGGCGCTAAAACAGAACTGATCCAGAGTTCTGTAATAAAAAGCAAAGAACACTATGCTTCTTCCTTCCATAAAGTCTTTAACGGTCCTAGCTAAGATCATGGGCTAGGTATGGGAAACTTATATTGCTTCAGAGATTGGACAAATCAAATTTAAAACCTGGAATTTGCTTTATAAAAGAAACGAGCTATTCATTTATAACGCATGAAATGTGAAAAAAAATCCTTTTTCAAACGGTTCGTTTTGCATCATTTCATCTTTAAAGAACAAAGCTATTTAATGTCCTTCCAAAAATTATTGAAAATAATGTTTCCTAATGGAGGTGAGGATATATAGTGATGATGCACCACTTACTTCCAATTTTTATACGCTTCCTAAGGAAGTAGAGACCTCTCAATGTACAGACGCTACAGCTTGGCAACAGAGAAGGTGCTCAATACATGTTTATTGAGAAAAAGAATGAATGACATGTAAAGAACTCATAAATTCTGGATTCAGAAGGCGTTCACCTCTGGCACTGCAGGGCCCTCAGCAGCCTGCGTGCATCCCCCTTTCTCGTGAGTCATAGTGGAAAGAAGAGTTATTAGGATACTGAAGTTCCACTGCATTTTAGTTTTGCTTGTATGCAAGTCAAGATTCATAATTCACGGATATGAAGAAGCTATAATGTTGTTACCCTTTTTTTATAAACAAAAATGTCCTAGTCAAATTCCCATATTGCCAGTTCTAAAATTCATATGTTGATAAAAGTACTAAGAAACTGCTAGAGCATTATCAAGAGACTATGGTTAAGGCATCTTCATTACTACTAAAAACCATGAAAAACACACAGATCAAGCTCATGCCGAGCCATTTTTCATCTGAATAGCTCTTAAAAGAGGATGAGCACTGTTTTCCTTTTTTGAACGTTTTTTCTTTTCAACCAATTTCCCCCTCATCCACTACTCATGCTTCCAGAAAAATAAGAAGAATTTTGAAAACAACTATTGAAGGTGACTGTATTTTCAGACAGAAACAATTATAACCCATGTACTTCTAGAGCAAGCATGCTGAGCATGCTGCCCACTGTTTGTGTTTCAGGCATGACAACTTTTATGACAAAGTTAGCTAAGAGAGATCTTAAATAGTAGCAGCAGCGGTCTTCCCAAGACAGACTAAACATTCTGCAACAATTATTATTGGCTGTTAAGTCACGTGTGCTAAATTAATGAAAATTAATGCAGGTGTCAAGAGATCTGACGGACAGTGAGGACCAGGCTGGGCTGGATTAAAGATGGAGGCAATGTGTAAATAGTGTTAAAAGAAATGCTAAGAGGGCTTTGGAGTTAACAAGACATTGAACACCAAATCTAATGAGCAACTGGCTCTGTGTAATCAAAGTCTTTCGTTACTGTCGTCTACACTACATACTGTTATTAAAAACAGTACCACCTAGGAGGGATTGTTTGGAAATTGTGCCAAGAACTTTCTTTTAGCGCAGTTTTCTTCAGTGGGTTAAATCAGCAGCAACAGCGGCATCTTCCTGAAGATCCATGAATCCTTCGAAATACCTGTACCAGAACCCAACCTGGCTTCACCGTTGGGCCCTTTCTGTACCGTTTCTGAAATTCTGAAAGTGGGTGACTCTTGCTGCCTCTTCTACCCTCTTCCTGCCAACTTGATCTCTTGCAGCCTGGCTTTCTAACCCACACTCTCTTTACTGAAAGAGCTTCTAGGGTCTCCAAAGCCTTCTTAATTCCCAGGATCATAAGCTGCTCTCATTCAACTTCTAAAACCTTTCTAAAGCTTTAAAAAAAAAAAAAAGTATCTCCTCTGTAAAAATTCTCCACAACCTTCTTTCCTTTCCTGGTATCCAAATCTTTTCACCACTCTGATTTATTTCCTTCTTACCTACAGATTTCTTTCAAGTCTGATATTAAGTGTCTAATATTTGTTTATTTCACTCCTCTTGCAATAAAATGTTGTTAGATGCTTGTTTATATTTTTGTCAAATAATGAGTTTTCAACTCATTTTTAATTATTTTATCTATATTCCCAAAGGTTGAATGCTTGGTTTATTCATTCATTCATTCATTCACTTATTCATTTTCTCAATAAAAGTTGTTGTTTTGTTTTGTTTTTTTTTTTTGCGGTACGCGGGCCTCTCACTGTTGTGGCCTCTCCCGTTGCGGAGCACAGGCTCCGGTCGCGCAGGCTCAGCGGCCATGGCTCACGGGCCCAGCCGCTCCGCGGCATGTGGGATCTTCCCGGACTGGGGCACGAACCTGTGTCCCCCGCATCGGCAGGCGTACTCCCAACCACTGCGCCACCAGGGAAGCCCCCAATAAAAGCATTTAAAGCTGCACATTGCATCTGATTAAAGCAATAGCATCGGGACTTCCCCGATGGTATAGTGGTTAAGACTCCTCACTCCCAATGCAGGGGGCCCCTGCACGATCCCACATGCATGCCGCAACTAATTGTTCGCATGCCACAACTCAGGAGCCGGTGAGCCACCACTAAGGAGCCTGTGAGCTGCAACTAAGGAGCCCGCCTGCCGCAACTAAGACCCAGCACAACCAAGTAAATAAATAAAATAAATAAATATTTTTTAAAAATAAAGCAATTGCATCAAAGATTTTCCCCCACATTTTCAAATAGTCTGTTGATCCAATTGTTATTTAGATACATTTAAAATTTTAGACAGTTGGGTTTGTCTTAAGTATATTACTCATTTTGTTTTATTAAATAAAAATAGAAATATCAGAAGAATGGAAGTGGGGAAATATTCTGATTTTTCAAAAGGACTGTGGAAACCAAACTGTAAAATAGACTGGTTTATACAAATATTTTTACTAATTACTTGGAAATGGTTGTGTTTATTACAAGTAGCCATTCTGGTTCACTAAAAACAAGTCATTCTAAGACAACTTTATTTCTTATCTGAAGCGCTGACCTCTGTTGGATTTTATCAAGGTGCAGTGGATATAATGGAGGATAATACACGCTTAGTTATAGCTGAACAACTGTACCTCACGTGTACTGCTGAATGTTCTAGCACCCCTCTGGTGACATGTGTCTCAGACTTGGTTCACAAACCTCCTCACCAGTCCTTTTTTTTAAGGTCATAATCTTCTGTCACCGAATTACGTAACTTGGAAGAGTTATTTAGCCTGTTGTCTGCACCTTAGTTTCCTTATCTTTAAACCATGGGGGCTGAGTTATATGATATTTTGTGTCCCTTTGAGATAGAATATCCTATAGTCTTAAGACTTGAAGCAAGAGAACATGGGCTTATGAATTTTAGACCAAAAGCTGCAGAGGCACCCAATACATCAGATAAAATAATCAAAATTTAAAATACTCTCAACAGGGTAGCATGAGAAATAAATGAAACAGATAAAATTTAATGAAGATAAATAAAAGCTTATGCACTTAGGTTAAAACTTTTGACAACTGCTCATTACAGATAGAATAGGGAGGCAAGGATTAACGTGAGTTCATATTAAAAAAAAAAAAAAAAAGTCAAGCTCCCAAACATGAATGTTTTGGTCTGGTCTACAAGGCTAATCCGAGCCTATAATGATGTTGCAGGAAAAAAATAAGATTCTTGGGCTGCATTAATTCTAGATGAGTGAACTTCTGGGTTTCCAGACCAGCGTGTAAAATGCTTGGAAGTCTTTACACTGTCCTAACAACAAGTAAAAAGCTGAACAAACTGAAAAAAAAAAAAATCAACAGTTTTTTCTTAGATCCATAAGAGAAGTGAGGTCAAAGGGCAAACTGTTGTCACCCAGATTGGAGACAGTGACGGGTGAATACTGAGGATCACGACCTACCAGAGCAGAAACCCACAGGAACCAGTGCTGGGGTAGGGAAATTGGAACTGTGGCTGAATTGCTAGAAGCTCGGTGTGGACAAACTTGAGAGTTAAAATCTCCCAGGGGACCCAGTCAGGAGGGTGGAGGGGCAGCCCAAACTTCAGCGAGTTTTACCTTCTGGAGCTCTACCAGGTTCTCATGGTAAATATGGGAGGAAAATTGTGCTTCTGGCAGGGGTAGAGGAAAAGGAACCATTTGAAATACACCAGAGCATCTTGTTCTTCTCCCTCAAGAGAAATATTTAACCAGAGTCCAACCTACAGGGACTGTTGCCGAGTCTAACGGACCTTGGGGAAGGCAAGTACCCACCCCCAGCCCCCTCTAGCCGTCCTGTTCCACCCGACATTGGTGGGGGCTGCAGCTGAGAGGCATGTGTCAAGTTCACAGTCTGGAAGCCCAGGCTCACTAAAAGACTGAGACCTAATCATAGGACCATAGAATGCTTCCTTTCCTCCACACCTTATCACCACATTACTAAAGGCCTATTTCTGGAGTTCCTTTTACCCAGTACAACGTGTCCAACTATAAAAAAAAAAAATTAAAAGATGTACTAAAAAAGCAAAAAGCATAGTTTGAAGAGAGAGAGCGACCAAGCTTCAGAACCAGACTCAGATATAGCAGGGATGCTGGAATTATCAGACTGGATATTTAAAATCACTATGATTAAAATGCTAAAGACTCTAAGGAATAAAGTATACAGCATGCAAGAACAGATAGGAAACATAAGCAGAGAGGAGGAAATTCTAAGAAAAAAAAAAAGAAATGACAGATAAAAAATACTGTAACATAAAAAAAGAATGTCTTTGATGGGCTTATTGTTGATGGACATGGCTGAGGAAAGAATCTCTGAGGTTGAGGATATTTCAATAGAAACTCCCCAAGCAAACAGAAAAGACAGAAAAAGCAGAACAGAATATCCAAGAACTGTGGGACAACCCTAAAAGATGTAACATTCACATAATGGGAACACCAGAAGGAGAAGAAAGAGAGAAAGGAACAGAAGAAATACTTGAAACGATGACTGAGAATTTCCCCCAAATTAATGTCAGACAACAAACCAAAGATCCAGGAAGCTCAGAGAACACCAGGCAAGACAAATGCCAAAAAAAAACTATGCTTAGTCATATCATTTTTAAACTATGGAAAATCACAGGAAAAAATAAATCCTGTAAGAAGCCAGAGGAAAAAAAAACAGCTTACCTATAAAGGAGCAAAAATAAGAACCACATTCTAATTATCCTCAGAAACCACGTATGCAAGAAGAGAGTGCAGTGAATATGTAAAGTGTTGAGAGAAAAAAACACCAACCTAGAATTCTGTACCCTGTAATTATCCCTCAAAAGTAAATATGGTATCTATATATAGTAAGTATATATTAACCTCTTATAGGAAACACATTTTCCGTTAATAGTAAATATAATATGTGGCTAGAAATACTAGCTGACTGTCTACACTGCAGGAGGTAACTAACTGTACAATCATGGCAGACTGTTTTGGTGATGCATTAATTTCTGGCAAAACTGAATTCTGTGTCTATAAAATGGAGTGGAACAGTAGGGAGGTATGAAAATTACGATGGAAGAGAAATGGCTATAAAAGCAGGGGAGCAAGTCCTCCAATACTGTGAGAGCTGCCATGAGGGAAAGCAGCTCTTCTTCGCGTGGCTTTAAAAAATAAGTTTACAAAAGTTACAGACAGTAACAGAAGACAGTTAAAAGGTTATGACACAGGAAATCCTTTCTAGTGATTTCACAGGCTCAATTTAAAATAGTAAGAGCTCCATTTCTGGAACTGTGTAAGTAGAGATTAGAAAATCATTTTCAGACACACAGGCTCCCTGGCCCTGGCATGGGTGAGAGGCAGGGTTCAGTGAAAGCCCCTTCTGACTCTGACAGCTTGTGATCAGCTGAGCCAAATGGCTTCTACCATCACATTCACTATCCTGCTAAGATTACAGGACCAAAAAGAGGCCTGAATGATAGTGTGGGCCAATGAGGGATGCTGACCAAACCCATCTCAAACTCAGGGGCCTACCTGTCTGCCCTGCCTCCTTATTTCCACCCTCAGTTTCTATTCTGTTCTTTTCACCTCTCCTTCCTCCTCTAGGTTCATCTTCCCTCTGAGGCCTTTTTTCTCTATTCTTTTCCTTCTCCTTCCATCAAAATCTCCTTTTCTTTCTATCATATTCTCACCTCATCCTACCTATACTTTTTTCCATCATAAAAACATATAACTTACTTTAAAATTATCTTCTTAAGTGCAAGGAGTAGCTGGAAAAAGTAAATATAAATATGTGACTTTGGTTTTTGGATAGAAAAAATATTCTCTTTGCATCTCTGTAATTTTCTAGTCTGTCATTATTGACGTACCCTGAATGGATTATGATTCATATTTACCTCTTTCAGAATGCTTATTATATACATCTATCTTTTATTTGGAAATTTAAAACAGTTGTCATGGTTGCAAAATAATACTTTTCCAAATGATTCTAACATTTGAGCTAACGTTCATGATGTACTTCTACTCACAAATTCTCTAAGCTGAAGGTCTCAAATTCTATAAAATGAATTGGTTTCCAACTTTCTTAATTCTTTACCTTTAAGGTTGAATGTATCGAATTTGCTTCAATGAAAGACATCTATATCTAATTCTAATTTGTTTGCCACATTGGTTTCTATTATCTTAGAAAATGAACTCTCTCCACATCTCAAGAAACTCAAGATTTTATAGGCTTTTATAAAAACTATGTGATAAAAGTTAGTTTGCTATTACTTATTCCTTAGGAATCTGCCTTTCAAGTGAAACATGTTTCCTTTCATCTATGAAGACCATGGTTATTTTGCGTGTGGCATGTAAATCTTTGTGACTGTTATGTGAAGCAAAAGGAGTGTTTGTTAGGGATAGAAAAGCTAGCCCTCATGAGAGGATGGATATAAGCTAGACTGTAAGGCTCACCTAATTGGGTCTGAATACAATCTGTAATATTTGTTTAATATAACAAATAATTAGCAATTACGCATTAATCGTGGTTGTATGAAATCATGAGATAAACTCCCCAAGACATATCTGTAGGAATAAATTTTGAGGTTTCTATTTCTAGAGTGGTGGTTTTCAAGTAATTTATTTTCTGACCCAGTATCTGAGAGGGATACAAATCTCTCCCATTAACCATGGCTCATGGGAGTCTCTGGCCTAGGGAAATACATCAGAATGGAAGAGGATACAATTCTGAGATGCCCACCTGGTGGGGAGTTTTGCCCTCTTCACCTCTCTACCTTCACTTTGAGAATCACTATATATCTTCACAATTAAAAAAAAAAAATCACAAGCAGATGTACTTAACATGTATCAAGAATCAACTGTTAAGAGTTTTAAGGAAGGAGGTATGGGAGCCAATAAAGATAAAGAAATGTGTGAGTGCACATAAAAGTCCAAGGAAACAGTCACATTAAAAAAAGTACAGCCATGGAAGGGAACAGGTTAGATGCAGAAAAAAAGAGGAATTTATTTTCTCTCAATTGAAAAAATATATATACAAGACTTCTGCACGAAAAAGTATAAAACACTACTGAGAGAACGTGAAGAAGACTAATTGAATGAAGAGATAGTCCATGTTCACGGATTAGATAACTCAGTAATATTAAGGTATCAGTTCTTTCCAAATTGATCTATAGATTCAATGTAATTTCAACCAAAATCCCAATAATTTTTATAGAAATTGACATGTAGATTCTAAAATGTATAAGGAAATGCAAAGAACCCCGAAGAGCCAAAATAATGAAAAAAGAATAAAGTTGGAGGATTCAGGCTATTTAAAATCAAGACTTGCTATAAAGCTACATAACTCAGCTAGTGTGGTACTAGAGAAAGGATAGAAGGTCCAGAAATTGGCTCATGTCTATATAGTCAATTGATTTTCAACCAAGGATCCAATTTAATTCAATGGGGAAAGGAAATACTTTTAAACAAGTGGTACTGAACTGCTGGATACCTTTATGGAAAAAGATGGACTTTAATTTTTACCTCACTCCACACACAGACATTAACTTGACATGGACCACAGATTTAATACAAATGTTAGAACCACAGTGCTTTTAGAAGAAAACAGAATATCTTTGAGACTGTACAGTAAAGGGCTAACTCAGCGGGCCTGGACTGTCCAAATCCTGCACACTCCAAAGTTGTTTAGGACTGGCCCTCGAGGGACAACTGGGAGATAACCTCTAGCCCTTGGAATATCCTGCCTGATAAAAGTGTCTTTGTAGACCTGGGGCCTTGAGCCACACCAAAGTTTATGCTAACAATCAGATTTATGGTAAAAGTCTGTTTTTGTTCAACCTGGGTCCCTGCCACACTATATCAGTCTGACCTCTGGAGGGAACTGGAGATGGAGTAGCTAATGTTAGTCACATGGTTGCTTCATGACTACATGACTGACCTCTAATAACAAACCTTGGGGTCACCAAGTCCTGGGTGAGCTTCCCTGGTTGGCAACACTTCACATGTGTTGCCCTACATGGTTCCCAGAAGATTTAAGCAGTCCACTGGGAGTGAACACCTGGAAAGTTGTACCTGGTTTCTCTTAGACTGTGAGTGAAAAATGTTGTCTGCCATATCAGTAAACAAAGGATGCTGCAGCCATCAATCCATCACATTATAGCCTCCCCAATGGTGAGTCCTGAGAAAACTCAGGATGGAAACCGAATGCCCACCATCTAGCAGTCAAGTGCTGCAGCCACCCCGATGGTGCATCCTGAGGAGACCCTGGATGAGAAAGCATAGGATGCTGGCCCCAGGTAGCTGAGGTGCATATCAAAGCAAAGATTTCAGTGAGCCCAGACTCTTGCATCTTCCCATACATAGAAAAGTGCTACATTCTTTAACATGAGATGTCTGGTTTTCTTTAATTAACAGTAAACTTTTGATGTTCCGACTACCTGGTATTCGTTGCAAAAGCTACTGTATATCCTGGCTCCCCCCCTGCCTCTTCAGAGCAGTCCCTCAGTGATCTGAGAGTCCTGTCTCCCTGGCTTGAAGACCTCAGAAAGTCCGCCGAATAAAACATAACCCTCAGCTTCTAGGCTGTGCATTTTTTCAGTCGACAACACCAACCTTTTTCCCTTCCTGATTTTAATGTATATTCCTTTGCCACAGTATACTATAAACATGAGTCTATCAGCTTTTCTGAGTTCTGTGAGTCCTTCTAGTGAACCATCGAAGCCGAGCGTGGTCTTATGGACCCTCAACAGTGGAAGCTAAGATGGGTCTTAGATAGGAGATTTCTTCAATAGGAAAATAAAATGCACTAGCCATAGAAGAAAAAAACGGGTAAAAGAAACTTCATTGAAATAATAATTTTCTGCTCATCAAAAGATATCACTAAGAAAATGAACAGGCAAGCCACACACTGGGGGAGGATAATATTTGCAGTTCATTTATCTGACAAAGACTCCCATCCAGAATATATAAAGAATTCTTACAAATTAAGAATAAAAAGACAACCCATTAATAAACACAGGTAAACTACCTGGACAATTCACAAAAGAAGATATACAAATCACCAATATTCTATGAAAAGATGCCCAGGAAAATGCAAATTAAAACACAATGAGATACCATTTTCACACCAACTAGAATAGATAAAATCAGAAAGACTGACAGTAGCGAATGTTGGCAAAGATGAAGAGCAGTTAGAACCCCCATATATTCCTGATGAGAGTGGAAAAAGGTATAATTACTTTGTAAAACAGTTTGTAGTTTCTTATAAAGTTAAACATAGATCTATCCATTAGGACAATTTAATTTCTAAGCGTTTACCCAAGGGAAAGATAAACACCAAAACCAAAAACAACAAACAAAAACATCAAAACACCTGTACAAGAATGCTCTTAGTAGTCTTGTTCATAACACCCCAAATCTGGAAATAACCCAGTATCTATCAACAGAAGAATAGATAAACAACTTGTGATACATCATATAGTGGAATACGACTCAACAATCTAAAGGAAGAAACTACTGATACATGCAACAACACGCATGAATTGCAAAAACATTATTCTGAATGAAAAAAGCTGGACAAAAATGAGTGCATACTGTGTGGCTCTATTTATGGGAAGCTCAAGAAAAGGCAAAACTAATATAAGGTCATAGAAATCAGACAGTGGTTGCCTTGGGATGAAGGGTTGGAATTGACCGTAAAGGGACATGAAGGAATTCTCGGGTGAAAGAAATGTTCACTCCAGATATATTGTTTTAGATGGTGGTTACAGGGGTATACACAGCTGTCAAAACTCATCAGACTGAACACTTAAGATCTGTGTTTTGTGTACAAATTACACTTAAATTTTTTAAAACAGGAGAAAGATTTATTTACTCTGCCCTAAACAGGAGACAGTTTTACCAATTTACCTAAATTGGTTAGGAATTAACAACTCTCTTTGATACAAGAGAAAGAGCATTTCAGACACAGAAGTGTTTATAGCACAAACTCTTATTTGAGCACAAAAATATCACAAAATTACATTTATATAGAAATCAGTGTCCTTTAAAATTCTGATTAGCCAATTAACTACTAATGGACTATAACCATGGACTTCTTGGCTTCATGACTTGGGAAATATCATTAGCATATTATTTCTTTACCATATTTTAGCAATAAAATACTTCTGAGTAAATACAATAAAGCCTAATTTAAAAATTCTTATGGACTATATAAAATGGAAATTGGCCAGAAGAATTTTATAATGCCTTTTAGGTATTCAAAACAGTATTTATTTATTCAGTCATTAAACTAAATACTCACTGAATACTAGAAACAGTGCCAGGTACTATGCTAGGCCCTGGCAATATGAAGATTCTAGGAAACTGACATCCATATGGTTACTCTATAAATGAGGCTAGAAAGCATTCAATCATTTCACCAGTATTTGAATGTGTTCTCTGTGCCAGGTACTGAGGAAACAGCAATGACAGAGGCAGATGTGGTCCCTGTTCTCACAAAGCTCAAATTCTAGCTTAAGATGACAACTGGTAGAAGAATTCCTGAGCTTCCTGGGATCATGCACTTTCTAGGACATTCTTGTTAGGCCAGGTCCTGAGAAGAACGCTCCTAAGCTGAGGCAGATCCTGATCCCAAGGAGAGATGGAAAATTATTGGCCATCAGGCATTCTTGGGGTAAAAATGGATTGGACGCCGTCACTACTTCGTCACCTGGAGCCCAGCTGAGGAATGTGGAAAACATCTTCAAAGCCCAGCGAACACTCTTATTAGAATCATCTTTCCCTGGCTTCCTGCTGGATCCTATGCAGGGATCCTGACAAGGGGCCTTTTGTAGAGGCCTGCCAGAGGCCTGTACCTGCCAGAATTCTAATTCTGGAATCTTTCATTATTGGTACCAGTTAAGTTGTTTAAGCTCTGACACAAGGCAGAGGAAAGCTGGGAATATTAGCACAGAGAATGCTATTGCTGATCTGGTGAGTGGGCAGATCAGGAACTGAGCTTGGTTTCTTCCATCTCTACCAGGGCCTCATTTAATCAAGCAAAATATCTAACTTTGGTGATATGAAATTGCTTAAGCAAGTTAAAAGACCTATAGTTGTGGAGTCTGTAAAAAGGTACCACTAGATAAAGGGACATGTGGCCTTGAGTCACTGCTGACAGCTCAGGTGTGATTATTTCATCACCTCTGCAGAGCAGATAAAAACTACACATTCTGAGAAATTGTGCTGTGTCATTTTCAAAACAGAAAACCCATGAATGTTCTGGAATAAAGAAGGTATGAGATTCTACTCTTACTATAAGAGGTTGCAGTTTTTAAAAACTATTAAATTCTGTTCCATGACTTCTCAAGTGGGCATTTCAGTGGTCATAGATTCCTGAGTAAATTAGGTGGGTCTTTCTGAAGACCAGTCACAATTTAGATGTGCTTTTTTTTTTTTTTAAAAAATATATATAGCAGCAATTTATGGTTATTTAAGGACAAAATTGGAGCAGGATTTGAGTGTTAAATTATTGTTCTGAGCTCAAAAATTGAATGAATAACAAAATGTCAATTCCCATTTTTAAAGAGAAATTTGCAAGTAAGTAAAATCAGAGCACAGTGAATATTACCCACACACGTAATGGAAAATCTACCACTAAAATACCTAGGCACTTGCGTTTAAAGACTTAATTATAGCAATCCATGAGAAGAGAAGCATATAGCAGAGAAGAGAAATCAGGCTTCTTGATTTCTAGAGATATTCTTATCTCAAAATCACATGTCATCTTTGCATCCTCATCCCTCATTTGGATAAGCAACACAAATAGAAGTCCATTGCCACAGACGTAGCAAGTATTAGCTCCCTGCTTTCCAGGTGTCTGCCTGCCTCTTGTCTGTCCTCTGCTAACTGATCACTGCTCGGGGTTCCCCCATGAGGATATATATTCCCTCTAGACCATCCCCACTACCTGTCTTGCTGCTCAATGACAGTCCCAATGCATTAACTCTTTAATAGCGTCTATACAGCTAAGAAAGTAGTTGCAAGGCTAATTATGGCTGAAGGGTCCAGCTTGGTAAATGCATCTTAGGCATTAAATAGCTAAAGGAGGACTTTCCCAAGGGTTTTGCAGCTACAATAGTTTCTGATCATGGATAAAGTAGTGGCACAATAAACAAACCTCTGGGGAATAATGTGGTAGTTATAAGGGCTACATACAGAATTAGGAGTACTATTTGATTACCAAGACAAGATTACCAAGCTTGTCTCAACTTACACTCCCTATATTGGTGACTAAGGATATCCGTGCACCTTCACCGGTGCTAGCTTGCCCATTCATTCATTCAAAACCACTTTATTGAGGTATAACGGACATACAACGGCTGTACCTATTTAAAGTGTACAACTTGATAAGTTTGGAGATAAGTACACATCTGTGAAACTATCACCACAATCTATGCCATAAACCTATCCATCACCCCCAAAAGTTTCCTCCCACCCTCTTTATCACTACTATTTTTATTTATTTTATTTTTTGTGATAAGAACACTTAAGATCTACTCGCTTAGCAAATTTTAAGTACACAACATAGTATTATTAACTTTGGGCCTAGGCCGTACAGTAGATCGTGATGATTTACTCACCTCTGCCTCGTTTATTTTTAATTTGCTAATTTGAAAGGTGAAAAGGTCTTACCGTATGGCACAGGGAACTATATTCAACATCCTGTGATAAACCATAATGGAAGAGAAATGTAGATATATGTATAACTGAATCACTTTGCTGTACAGCAGAAATTAACACAACATTGTAAATCAACTATATGTCAATAAAATTTTTAAAAAACTGTGAGAAAGAGATAGGCTTGCCTTGTGTGAGATATTTGTGCTGAGCCATAAATCAAGAAGCTGAAAAGGAAGCGGGGAGGTGGGAGGAGAACAAGGAAGCACTATGGCCCCAGGCAAGCTCAAGCAATTGGGAAGAGAAGGGGAAGGTGGAGGAGATGAGGTCACTAGGGGAGGGGCAAGGGAAGAAGACTGATTATGGAAGGTATTAGGAAGCCTTTGGAGGTTCAAGTGGGAGTGTAATCTAATCTGCTGGAAACTGAGAGTTTACAGGCTGTCCTGTGAAAACTAACCTGGGGGAGGTGGTGGGCAGGGGGTGCAGGGTGGAGATTAAGGGAGAGAAGAGGAGCTCCAGCTAGAAAGATCTTGTATGAAGAGAGTACCTAAAATATACTTTTTAAAAAACATATCAAAACTAAATACTTGACAGGGAGGAAATACAAGTGATAAGACTGTAAGATTCCTGAGGGCTAGGATTTTTGTCTGCTTTGTTCACTATCTCCAATGCCTAGAATACTGAGAGTCTGGCACTCAAGAAGAATTTGTTAAATTAAATGAACAAAGTGACTACAGGGAAAAACCTTTTATTTGTGAACCAAGAATCTGATGAAATGAACAAACAGAAAAGAGTTTCACAGAAGCCTCATGGGCTACAGAACTGGTCTCATAATTACATAGCCCTTCAAAACATGAGACAGACTTCAATCAAGGATGGATAATTTAAAAATAACATTACACTAAGGGTTCAAAATGCAAGTTTAAATTTAGCTGCTTTCTTATAAAATCCTTCTCACCCCTCAGATGATGAGTTTTGATGTGTCAGGAATTATGTCTTTTTTTAAAACTCTCCAAGTAAGAGCAGAACACATCATGTATGTGTACTCCAACCATGTATATTTAGGTTGTTGGAATTCTACTGAAGAAAAGCTAGCACATAGGCAAAATGCTTAAGGAAGAAAATTCGGACAACTTGTAGCATTTATCATGACTAACATTTTAGTCTACCAGAGTAAATTTTGAAATTATGTTCTAATTTGAGATGGCTCTGGTTTGATGAGTTAACTCTTGAGACATCTGAGTATAGTATTATGAAAGAACAAAACTGTTCATCAACCCTTTATGCCAGTGTTAAATTCTTTTAAAAGTAGGATTTTAATGTTTTTTTAATTCCTACAGTGACCCTTAAAATCTCTATGTATGTAATCACAAATGCACACACAAAATGCATTTATAAGCTTATTGTGTAGTTCTAAAGACAGTTGGGAAACGCAGTTTTAATTTTGTTACTGAAATAATTTAAACATATATTATAGAACTGCTTCTTTTCAATCAACAGCAAGGATCTAGATAGAGACTGCACAAGCAGGCGCAATTTATTCACGTTTTATTAGTGTTAGAAAAACAAAGTTGCCAAACTTCAATCTGTAACAAGTACTCTTACATTTATTTATTTTTTCATCTTACCACTGACATCAACATATATCCTTTGCTCATGCCTTAAAAAAAAACTCAGATAATTTATTTTACAAAGATTCATTACATGCATTAACCAATGGTATACTCAAATCTGGGAAATTATTTTCAGCAAATGTGTAAAATTTCCTGACGATCTCCAAGAATATCTTAGTGACTTTCATCAGAGAAAGAGGACTTACCGGCTTTTATTCATGAGGTCTGCTCCTCGGGCTTTGTAATAATCTAAATTTGGATGGAATTGATAAGTCACTGGTCTTGGATTTCTCTATAGAAAAAAAAGCAGTAAATTAAAATGTATAAAGCTATTTAAATTATACATTAACACATAAAAGAATGAAACAATTGTTTTTATATTCTTTCAGAAAAAAATACGTATAATAATGAAGTTTAATAATTAATGTGCTTGGGTTTGTTTTTTAAATTTGGCTGCGCCTCATGGCTTGTGGGATCTTAATTCCCTGACCAGGAATTGAACCTGGGCCACAGCAGTGAAGGTGCCAAGACCTAACCACTGGACTGCCAGGGAACTCCCTGTTGTTTTTTGTTTGTTTGTTTGTTTGTTTTTATTGTTGAAGTTTTGCCTTAACTGATCTTAGTCTGATTAAACACTGAAATTGTCTTAATACATTTTCTTTTTACCTGTTTCATAGTTCACACAGATTTATTCCTTTCATTAGATTTCTTTTTGGTAATTTTGATCATTTTCAATATGCCTTTCCAAAATACAATCAGACAAAATTACAACAAAACTGAAATATTATATGAGATTAACACCAGCATAATCTATGCCTAAGGCCTAGGAGACACAAAGTGTCAAGAAAGCTGCATTTGAAGAGCAAAACTCAAGTTAGTTTTTGATAACCAAAGTGCTATATATGCCCACTAGATGGCATACCGAGTCTTTCTTCTCCTAAAATGAATGAGTTACTACAGAATTCAGCAATTCTTTTGAAGTTTGCAGTTTCTATGTCATCTATTCTTATATATGAGTTTAATAAGTGCCCAGGTAGTGGAAATACAAAAGCAAACTGACCAATGCACATTTTCATAAAAGCAGCAATACACTGTACTTTCTGGCATTTAGTATTATTTATAAACTTGCAGAAATGTCCTTGAATCATTAGGTTGGGTGTGTCTATTTAAATAGGTTGCTATTATTTAATATGTCTATTATTTAAAAGTATCAAGTCCCTCAGGCAAATAAAAATTAATCAAATACACTTCCAGTTTATAAAAATGTAACACGTTAATAGCATAACTTAAATGAATACCATCATCTCTGAAAGGTTAGATTATATATATTTTTCATTAAATAGTTTTTAAAAACTTATAAATAAATGTGTTCCAATGTTTACCTGAACATATAACTCAAGGTAATAATTAGGACTTTGAACCAGAGCATGCCCTGTCCTTTGAGAGATCTAACTAGACATAAAAAGGCTGCATTTTATCTTAATAGAAAATTACCAATATGCTTTGATATCAGTCCTTGGAGACATAATCCCAAGGCACGAATATACTTGCATGTAGGCGGGGGTATATAATTGCTAAGGTTAAATAGTTTGAAATTCATCAAGCTAACAAGCTGCATCTTAAGGCCATGATGGACCTTTTCTTTTTCTGCTGAAAAGAGAGTATTTACAGAGCTCAACCCTTTCATATCTCTTCCAAGTCAGCCGTAATCATCTGACAAAAATGACAATCCCTTGATTTAGTTCCAGCTACTACTCCACTGGTTTGGTATTCAACACAGTTCTACAATAATCAAATCTGAATTGCCTTGATGAAGATAACTGATGCTTCCATGACTACCATACTATTAAGTCTAACAGTGCAACTTCTAGCTCTCTAGGAATTACATAGGAACCTCTTGGTAGCTGATGACAACCTGGACCCAAGCATAACGGGAAAATGAAATAGAGGTCAAAGCCACTGGCAGACTTACAGTGCATTCATGATTTGTTTTAAAAATTAACTTTCATAGGACTATCACTCATAACCAATTTTGTTCTTTATTCTCAATACCTGGAAACATTTTGTTTTCGCTACTATAAAAGGCTTTTCTTCTCTTTCAACAAATTAATAAAGGATTATGTTCCTTTTTTGCTAGAAAACAATGAAAGAAGGGAATGCATGGAGCAATTTCTTGAAACATCTTTATAAAGAAATGACAAGCAATTCAAGACACGAAGTGCTGATCTATCTAAGCACTTAAAGCCATTATTAGGAATAATGATCTAACTTGAACATATGAATGAGGCTCGAGTATTGCTTTCACTGAGGCCTATTTAAATTCCTAGGAGACTTAACTAGTATCAAAAGGAGAGGCAGTTTAAAGTGCCACTGTACTGGGATGGAAAAAAAAGAATCAAAAGATGATGTTGAAAAATAGTATTTTAAATGTAAGAAAATAAAATCAGAAGTTATAGTTGAAAGTCATTCAATAGGGTTTTCTATCTGAGGTGATACTGTTACTAAAACAGAAGTATGTGTACACATGGATGGTCTAGACCAGCACTGTCCAACAGAAATATAATGTGGGTCACAAATGCAAGCTTCATATGTAATTTAAAATGTTCTAGCAACCACGTTAAAAAAAAAAGAGAGAAAAAAAGTGAAAGTAAATGTAATAATATTTTGTTTCATTTGGTATATCCAAAATGTTGTCATTTTAACATGTAATCAATATAAAAAATAGAGATATTTTACATGCTTTCTTTTGTACAAAGTGTTTGAAATCTTGTGTATATTTTACACTGAGAGCACATCTCAGTTTGGACCAGCCACACTTCGGGTGCTCAATGGCCACCTGTGGCTGTAGCTACTGAATGTCTAATATCTCTGTAAACCAACACGTGGCTATAGAAATCAACAGGTATAGACACTTATTTAAAAAGGGCACATGCTTTTATACATTAAGATTCAGTACTGACAGTTCTTTAATTCACCTATAATTCTTCTCTTTTAATTTAGTTTAGTCTCTTCTGAATAAGGTTTTAAAAAGTCAAGAAATTTTGGAGCAATATCTTCTCACACAACTATGTACCAAAATGAATGCAATGGTTTCCTTAGTGGGATGAGATTAAATGAGCAGAATTCTAACCTCATGCAATTGAAACATTTTAAAAGTAATATTTTCCTTTCTTATTTTAAAGGATTTTTTTCCAAATAAAATTTAACAGAAATATAAGTTTTGATTTCTATTTTTTTATAGATCTGGAATTTCCTCTAAAATGTAAGAGCCACTAGAATTCTACACATATAAAACTCTGTATGTAAGAAAGACCAGATCCAATGACAGTTTTAAGTTCTCATTGTGTAGGACATGTGATGTGGACAACTTTAAAAGTATGTCTTTGCAAAGGACTGGAACAATTAGTAATTATTTTAAACCCACTTTCACACAGTCAGGATTTCAAATATTATAAGCTTTTCCAAGCCAATGTACATTAAAAAAAAAAAAAAGCAAAAACAAAAACAAAAAAAAAACCCACTTCTTTTTATTTGGGGGAATTCTTCTTCAGAAGAAAAAATGGTAATTATACCCTGACTTATATTGGTCTGTGTACAGAGGAATACCAATTATGTTTCATGACCTGAGAAGTCAACGTAACTATACATGAAAATGCAGAAATCACAAATTCAATCCACCCTGGGTTTACCATGCTTTTCCTAGACCAACCTGGATGGACTTGAAATAAATCTTCCACAAGATTGCAGCTAATTAACTTCCCAAGTACCACTCCATCCTTCTCTGTTAACAAGCTGTTGGAGCTCTTCTTAAGGCTTTCTCTTCAGCATGTTACTTTATGGTAATAGAAGAAGAATGCTGAAACTCTCACCTGTGGCACAGATAGGCTGAAATCTGGGGAGGCAGCTTAGAGCCTTGTGCACAAAATGACTTACAGAAGCAGGATAGATAATAGTAGAAACAAGTGTCCTAGAGGGAACTATATGGAAAAAAAACCAAACCAAACCAAACTCGTGTGGTACTTCTGAATTTTCAAAATGCTTTGGTTAATTTGGCGTGATCAAATCAATTTACAAGTAGTGCTTAAATGACAGCAATCAATGTTAGGGACAAAACTGATTGAAACCTAACCTCTCCGTTATAGTTAACATTCTTCACTTCTGAGGTCTATATTATATGATAGTAAGCTGTGCCTTAATGTAATTTCAGGTAAAACACTCTGTCCCTTACTGAGTGTGGCTTTTGATGGTGGACAACTCCCCTCCGCTCTACGCTGTAATAGAAGTCCTTCCCTGTCACCCTTACCCGCACAGTAATATTTCAGGACTTTAAGTTTAAACTCACTTTGCTATGGTAGTGTACAAAAATATTTAAATGCTAACCCACACTAAGTACAACTAACCACAAGAAATACAATTAACCACAAGATGAAATGTGACAATTTTCCTTGTTCTGAGCCTGGTGAAATCAAACTCATCCAACAAAGGTCATCACAAATAGTACTTTCTAGACTGATCCCCTAACTCCAGTCCCTCACCTGAGGATGCTAATCTCCTTTTGCATCGTTAATGGAAACTCCAGAAGGAAAAGAGTCTGGGGTACTCATCCTGCTTGGAACAACACATCGCCTGCCTTTCAAAGGGCTGGCTCTTTGTAAACACATGTAGAAGTGAACGGAGCAAAAGAAAAGCAATTCCAGTGATCCCTGTTCTAATCTATGAATGTACCAGCAGGAGGTAAAGAAGAGTTAAAGTTAAAGTGTTACGTTACAAACAAAGGGACTAAGGTAGACCTAACATCTGCTTTAGAGGCACAGGCTGCCTGGCAGGGCCGAGGCCAGGGATCCTGAGTCAGGGAGGTTCAAGTCCAGAGCCCGCCCCACCCACTCCTGGCTGGGAAGGAGTCACTTTACACTCGGGCTCCGGTTTCCTCATCTGCAACATAACGGAAAGGATTAAACGGGACAATGAACATTAAGTGCAGCACAGTGCTGGGCACTTTGTAAAAACTCAACAAAATGGAAGCTATAATTACCTTCTGATACCACTGAGCACTGATAAACAGAACTTTGACAGCAGATCTGACAGCTTGACGACTTGAAATCCATGATAACAAACAGGTAGAGAAAGCAGTGTTTCGTTCTTCTGATTACCATATATAAACTTAGGGCAGATTTTACCAAACATTCCATTTTTTAAAAAGTAAAAACACATATTTAGGAAAATACATCATGCACATTGGACCTCATATGTGGGGAGAAAAGCTGTCTTATTTCTCAGAACAGGAGTACGTACATCCATACAATTTTTAAAAAATTGTAAAACCACATACTATTAATGCACAGTTGTTTACCAGCTAATGAAGTTACAGTAATTAAAGTGATTTCCTACAATAAGTCCAAATTATTATTTTTATAGTTGATTGGTTACAATTTTTACATTAAACTGATAAAGTTCCTGTAGCACTTGTTTAATAGAAAAGGTTAATTTATATTTACAATATAAATACAATGTCTGTTCAGCATGAAGAAAATATTTGACAAATGAAGAATTACTTAGTTTGCTTTCCCCTAATACCTTGCTACCAACTCTTAATTTTTAGCATGCCAGATTAGGGGAAGAATAAGGCTCAGAAGGAGAAACAGCACTGTAAAAAAATACGTCGAACGTTTCCCTTTGATGAAAAATGAGACTCTTATTTTAGTGAATGTGTTATTGCCTCAATGCTGGGAGAAAAGCAACTGCCATTAGAAAAACGAATTGCTCAGCTGTTTATAAGCAAAAAGCTCTGGGGGAATTTCTCAGGACCCCAAAGGCAAAGCATTACAGGGTTATGCAAACATATGTTGCAGGTGTTTTAGGGGAGACAGGTGGGCAAAACTCAGCCCTGGAAGAGGAGTTAGTTTAATACGCTGTAGCTGAAACGAGGTAACCTAAATGCATCCAAGTGCAGGGCTGCCATGGCACCAGTGAACCAGAGCTGCAGAGCAAAAGCTCTCCCTAAAATAATTATCTTGTTAGTGCCAAGCAAACAGCATTTTTTCCTTCTTGTAGTTTTACAGAAAACAAACACTGTCAATTACTTCCCCCCCCCCCAACTAAAGGTATTTTAAACCTGGAACAAAGAACAGCCTGAAATAGTGATAATTATCCAAAAAAGATAAGGATGAAGTATTGTTGCCTTCATTTAAACAAATATTCCTAAGAAGTCAGTTTGTTGTAATATCCCCTCTTTGGTTCACTAGGCAACATAAGATTTATCATAATTCTCCTAAAGCCTAAGATATTTCTATATTAAAATGCTAATTTTGTCTTTTCTTTTGCCTGTAATTAAAGCTGGGGAGATTTGTGATCTGATATTCACTGATTGCTAGAGGGTCCACAAAGATCTCAACATTTGTTTCTTATTGCTACATACTGCCCTCTTCATTAAAATTAGATAGAGTAACACAGTGGATCAAAAAGGCAGCCACTATAATCTTAAATGCTCACAAAATTCCCTTAAAAAATATATATATAAATAAGTGGCATTATCTAGATATTGCTGTCAAACCTAGACTTGTATTTTATTTACTTCATCATTTATCTAGAAGTTGATTTTCTTTTTATATTATGTGCTATTGAGACAGTACTGATTTTACCGTTATGTATTTATGTGTAATAGTATATTGAGCCATACCTTCCTTATATAAACCACTTTTCCTTTTTTTTTTTAAGAACCCATGCCATGAATTAAATGCCAAATGCTTTGCATAAAATAAGTTCACAAGACATCAGATTTGGAAAAACAAAATCTAGTTTGTTTTTTTTTTTTACATTACAAAATCTAAAACGTGGATACCACATAGACCTTCAACAACAAAAAAAAAAAGAAAACAAATCTTTTGAACAAGGTTGTAAATGAGAATTTCACTTCAGTACCAGATTAAAATGACCTCTGGTTTATATACTAATAGTTCCTATGTCTTTTGATAGGAAATATATATTACAGATACTAGGTATTAAGAATCTTAGTGCATTTGACAGAAAAATTTAAGTAATTTCAATCTATGAATCTACAGATTAAAACAAAAAAGAAAAAAAAAGAGAGAATTTAAAAGACCTTAAAAAAAAAAAGGAAGCAAAAATTGTTAATTGGTAAAGACACAGACAAAACCTCTGAACCCATGCCAGCCTCATTTTACATACTGAATAAGCCCAATTCCCTAAAGTGACATCCACATCCATACCCTGGCAAGCCGAGATCTCAGATGGCAGAAAAGCATTTTAAACCACCTGTGCGTTATGCTCGGCTGTAGCTTCATACAATAAATAGACACCAAAAGAGAAATAAAAATTTTTCCTTTTTCTAATGTATTTACATTTTGAATTTAGCATGCAGGAAGATGCCAGATTAACATGCCCCACCAATATATATATATATAAATAAATATGGAAAGCAGTTCATGTTTACACATTTTCTTTGTTACTAATCCTGGGCCTCAAAATATTCCTTTTAGGTAGTTGGTGAGCGCTGTTCAGCAGCACTGAACTCTTCACCTTTTCCCCTTCCTTGAATATGAGCAAAGTGGGGGAGGAGGAGCCTTACTTCAATGGTTTAGAGACAACTGGAAACCCATTTATCTTTTCCTAAGACTGAAGGTTCCCAACCTTCAATGATACAAAGCAAAAAAGGAAAGAGAGAATCTCAAAAAAAAAGAAAAAAAAAAAGAATCCTAAAGATTCCATTTTGGGAAAGAGACTTAAGAAACTAAAATCTCAGATATAAAAATTACCATCGTAAATTTTTATTTTTAGAAATGTTAAAATAATTTTAATCAAATTATCATCAAAATAGAAGCTATTTACAAAATGGTTTTAGGAGTTTTGAATCCTCAAGAATAAGTCTATGTGACCCCATAGGACTGAGAACCCTGGTTTGAGAAATTTTACCCTATCTTCTTCCCTTTAGGGACCTGCTATTGTAATTGCCAAGGCAACAAAAGCTGAGCTCCTGCACTGAGGTCTGGTAAAAGAAAGCCTTGCACAGTCACGCTTCTCATGTAATACTGGGAGTAACTTCAATGATAAAACATCTTGCAATTAAAAATTTTATTATATAAATACACTTTTACTAAGGTCATTCACTTACACTCTATCTTTTCTGATACTTTTTAGGATAACCATGAAGTATTTATACTGAACTTTGAAAGGTCCAAGAGAGAAATTAGAAAGCAAACATAGGGCTTCCCTGGTGGCGCAGTGGTGAAGAATCTGCCTGCCAATGCAGGGGACACGGGTTCGACCCCTGGTCTGGGAAGATCCCACATGCTGTGGAGCAACTAAGCCCATGCACCACAACTACTGAGCCTGTGCTCCAGAGCCCGTGAGCCACAACTAAAGCCCGCACGCCTAGAGCCCGTGCTTGGCAACAGGAGAAGCCACCGCAATGAGAAGCCCGTGCACTGCAATGAAGAGTAGCCCCTGCTTGCCACAACTAGAGAAAGCCCGCATGCAGCAATGAAGACCCAATGCAGCCAAAAATAAAATAAATAAATAAAATAAAAAAGAAAGCAAACATAAACTATAACACACAGATAAGAGTTTTATTTTCCTGAGTGAGACCAATCTCTACTTGAGAAAGTGTGTCAAGTTAGACCCAGAAACCACAGAGAAAAGTCCCTATGGATGGACTCTTGCTCTCGATTGTTTTATTCTAGATTTCATTGTCAATATAAAAAAGAACACTGACATCAGGTGTGAATTTCTCTACAGAGAGGATAATGTCATAAAGTATTCTTTTTTTTTTAATTTTTTTTTTTTTTTTGCGGTACGCGGGCCTCTCACCCTTGTGGCCCCTCCCGCTGCAGAGCACAGGCTCCAGACGCACAGGCCCAGCGGCCATGGCTCACGGGCCCAGCCGCTCGACGGCATGTGGGATCTTCCCGGACCAGGGCACGAACCCATGTCCCTTGCATCGGCAGGCGGACTCTCAACCACTGTGCCACCAGGGAAGCCCAAGTATTCTCTTTTTAGTCAATACCTTTTGATAGAGCTCAGCCTTAAAAGTGAAGCCCCCCTCAAACATCTAGTGATTATTAATAGGGACTTCCCTGGTGGTCCAGTGGTCAAGACTCTGAGCTCCCAATGCAGGGGGCCTGGGTTTGATCCCTGGTCAGGGAACTATCAATAGATCCCATACGCTGCAACTAAAAGATCCCACGTGCTGCAACTGAGACCCAGCACAGCCAAAAAAAAAAAAAAAAATCTGGTGATATTAACTGGTGCACCATTTGCAGGCTGCTCACATAATATCTATCCTAGGGGTTCTTAATCATTTTTGTGCCATGGACTACTCTGCTTTCTGGTGAAGACTTTGGTCTCCTTTTCAGAATAATGTTTTTAAATACATAAAATAGAATACATAGGATTATAAAGGAAAACAATTATACTGAAATACAGTAATTGAAATACTGAACAAATTTATAACACAGTAAAATGTG
The DNA here is from genome assembly GCF_002837175.3 of Physeter macrocephalus. NCBI lineage: Eukaryota > Metazoa > Chordata > Mammalia > Artiodactyla > Physeteridae > Physeter > Physeter macrocephalus. The sequence goes on from NC_041214.2 coordinate 39,935,900, forward strand.
CCTTTTTATTAATGTATTAAATAAGATATATGGCTGGTCTAATCATGACTACAGTTTAGAAGTAGTGATGAATATAAATGGTATTTCAAGATATCTTCATCCACTGTAATGTGATATAAAATATCTGTGTTGCTATCAGTGAAAAGGTTTCAGGTGCTCCTAATACTACTGTCTTTTGTTGTCTTCATCCATTTTTCAAGGAAATATTAATATAAATTTTCTGATACTTTCAGGATAACAGTGAAGTATTTACACTGAACTTTGAAATGTCCAAGTGAAGAGAGAAATCAGAAAGCAAACATAAATTATAACACACAGATTAGAGTTTTATTTTCCTGAGTGAGACCAATCTCTACTTGAGAAAGTGTGTCAAGTTAGACCCAGAAACCACTGAGAAGAGTCGGTGGTTAAATATTAAATTTTAGTAAGGGCTTAGTGCAAATAAAGACGTAAATTTTTCTCATCCAAATTCTTAGACTCCCCCCAAATTCTATCCACAGACCATTTGGGGGCCTTTTCTCAGAAACCTGAAAGGTGGTTTTGGATAACAACTTTTCTCTTGGGAACATGGAGTTTTATGGGTACTACTGGGTTAGTTTATTAACTCTCCTGCTGAATAAATGTGTACAGGGGTGAGAGTCAAAATAGAAAGCAAGCGCTAGAGGGAAGGCAGCTAGCAATCAGGGCTGTTAGGGAGTCAGGAGATAGTGGAGAGCCCCAGCCGTGCTAGGCTTTAATCCTGCAGATGCCGAACTTCTTTACCTACTGATGGAGAAGGGTTTCAGTATTTTAGCAACTGGCATAGCTGTAACACCAGATGGATGCTGGCCCTAGACGGAAAGAATGTTTGGGAGTGGGGTAAGTTTAGATGTACAGGTTTTGTTCTGGATAGCATCCAGTGCCTTACCCGAATGAATGAGAAGTGAGGCCAGGTGGAGGATGAGGGTGAGGATGGTGGGGGAATGCTCTCACTGAATGCAGTTACAGTGAAGCAAGCTGTCTATTTCTGGAGAGCCCACTCTTTCTGTGCTACCTTCTTTGGGATGGTTTCCATCACTGGGGGGCAGCTGATGGCAGTCAGATTTGTAGAGGGGTTCTCCTTAAGTGGGGCTGTCCACTCACCACTTTTTTTTTTTTTTTTTTTTTTAAGAGGGAGCTGAAATTTCTTAGTCTGTAGGCAGAAATGCTGCAAGAAGACAACTCTCTTCTGAGATCATTTTTCTGAAGAATCAAAGCATTAAGTCGGGGTCCAAGATCCCCTTCAATGGAAAACTGAAGCAGTGAGAAGAAATAGTACTGTGTACAACTTGATAGTGATTCAGAAAGTAGAATGAGAAGGTCTTCAGTAATCATCCCATCTAGGTTAAGGGGAATCTTTGGAGGCCTTTTCCAGCAGTTATTCTGTGTGGAAGTACAGAGCTCTTATTTCCCAATGGACACTGCATTTAAAACACCTTTGAGAGAGATGACTTGACTTATTAAATGAAAGAGGAAAAAGTACCATATAGAACAACATACAAAGTGTAGTTCTTTTTATGTAAATTTTTTTTTAAAGAAATAGTTTGCAGAAATTGACAAAGACGACCTTAAAATTCATATGGAAATGTAAGCAACTGTAGTTAAGAATATGACTTGACTTATTAAATGAAAGAGGAAAAAGTACCATATAGAACAACATACAAAGTGTAGTTCTTTTTATGTAAATTTTTTTTTAAAGAAATAGTTTGCAGAAATTGACAAAGACGACCTTAAAGTTCATATGGAAATGTAAGCAACTGTAGTTAAGAATAGCTTACTACAAAACTGACTTCAAAACTTACTACAAAGCTACAGTAATCAAGACAGTATGGTACTAGCATTAAGGGCAGACATATAGATCAATGGACTACAACTGAGAGTCCAGAAATAAACCCTCACATTTATGGTTAATTAATTTTTGACAAAGGGGCAAGGCAATTCGATGGAGGAAAGAATGTTTTTTCCAACAAACACAATTGATAACTAAATGGAAAAGAATGAATTTGTACCCCTATCTCACACCCCACACAAAATCAACTCAAACTGGATCACAGACCTAAATGGAAGAGCTAAAACTATCAAACTTTTAGAAGGAAACTCAGGAGTAGATCTTTGTGATCTTGCATTAGGCAATGATTTCTTAGATATGACACCATAAGTATAAGGGATAAAAGAAAACATGGATAAGTTAGGCTTCATCAAAATTAAAAACATTTGTGCTTCAAAGGACACCATTAAGAAAGTGAAAAGATGATCTACAGATGAGAGAAAATGTTTGCAAATCATATGTCAGATAAGAATTTTGTATCTAGAATACAGTAAAAACTCTTACAAACCTTTAATAAAATGACAACCCAATAAAAAGTGGACAAAGGATCGAAAGAGCCATTTCTCCAAAAAAAATGTACAAATGACCTATAAGCACATGCAAAGATATTCAACATAATTAGTCATCAGGGAAATGCAAATCAAAACCACAATGAGATGCCATTTCATACCCCTTCGAACTGCTATAATAGAAAGGACAACAAGTGTTGGCAGGCAGGTCAAGAAATTTGAACTGTACTTCATACACTGCTGGTGGGAATGTAAAATTGTGCAGCCACTTTGCAAAACAGTTTTTGACAGTTCCTCAAAATGTTGAATGTAGAGTTACCATATGACCAAGCAATTCTACTGCTAGGTAGATACCCAAGAGAAATAAAAACATGTCCAGGGACTTCCCTGGCGGCACAGCAGTTAAGAATCTGCCTGCCAATGCAGGGGGCACGGGTTCAAGCCCTGGTCCGGGAAGATCCCACATGCCACGGAGCAACTAAGCCCATGCACCACAACTACTGAGCCTGCGCTCTAGAGCCCGTGAGCCACAACTATTGAAGTCCACGCACCTAGAGCCCGTACTCCACAACAAGAGAAGCCACCACAATGAGAAGCCCGCGCACCGCAACAAAGAGTAGTCCCCGCTCGCCACAACTAGAGAAAGCCCACACGCAGCAACGAAGACCCAACACAGCCAAAAATAAATAAATTTATTAAAAAACCGAAAAAAACCTGCTAAGCCTCCATGTCTGATATTAACATTTCAGACCGCTTCTTAGAACCCTAGACCCAGGACATGACACATCTGGGGGTGGGCAAGTTCCACCGTCCCACCTCCCCAATGACTCCTGTGGTGAGATCACACTGCTGCATGACCAGGACGCTCACTGTGGTTCAGACCTGTCTTAATTTTTCCCTTGACTATATCAAGTCTCTAATCTCATGCCCCTCTGATCTGTACATACAATGCCACCAGAATCACCTAAAAATATAGGCCTGATTTTTTTTTTTTACTTCCCTTCCTTAGTTCTGAATCAAGTCTCAATTGCCAATCAAATAAAGTTCCAATTTCTTAGCATGACATTCAAAGACCTCCATGATTTGGGTCCTAAAACACTTCTCATATCACCCACCATGTACCCCATGTTTCACTCACCACAATCTATGGGCATTTCCCAAATCTCCAGACTTCAGGTAAACTGTTCTCTCAGGTTAGAGTTGTCTACACACTGTTCTCTGCTTTCTGGAATCCTTCTCATTCTTAGTCAAATATGCCTCCTGTGTGGAGCCTTTTGTGAATTTCCACATCACTCCACTGCCTCCATTCCAACAGCGTGCTAATTTTAAGTTAATTTTGCATTTACTCCACCTTGCCTTGCATGATGGTTACTTGTATACATGTCTGTCTTGCACGTAGAGTGTAAGTTCCCTGAGGGCTGAGTCACGTCCAGATCTCCCTTCGTATCCTCTGTCTCTTGCAAAGTGTCTGGTACATGTGGTATGTGCTCAGTGATGATCAATGAACTACATAAAGCGAAGAGCTCACCACAGTCCGGCCTTTAAAGAAAGAGCTGCAGAGAACTAGGGTGAAGATCCATCTGACCTGTATGTCCGCATGACTAATGGAAGGCTCAGAGAGAAGCCCACACAAGTCCTGTCCTCAGCATGAGGCCAAAGATGCTGCCATTACACCCATTTTAGAAAGAAGCTCCAAAAAGGCTAGCTGGCAGTGAGTGTGATCTCATGCTGCTCCCAAAGTTTCTCTGGATGAACAGAATCCTAACTCACTGAGTCCAACATCATGATCACAATTCAGGTCACAAAAATGGAAAGAAGTCCAGTCAGCAGACAGCAGAGTGAACACGAGTTGGCCATGACTACCTGACCACACCCCTGTTTGGTGGGTTATTTCACAAAGGAGCAGCTGGCTGAGTGGCTGTGGATGGCACCCTGCTTTATGAAGAAGAACACAGGCAATATAATTAACTTTTTCTAATTGAGTTGAATTCCTTGCAGGCAGTAGGTTGTCTGACTATTTTGTTTTGTTTTTCTGGTGTGATATTGTCTTTGTTTGTCTGGGTCTTCATAGGAGTTTTACTAGGAAATTGAGAATCTGGATGTCATTTTAAAACCAAGAGGTGCTATCTAAGCTGGATGGCAAGGGAGGTTGTGAAGCTGCCAGTAGGAGAGGGGCAGAAACAGCAATCCATGTAGAAGGAAGACAACACAGAGCTGGGGTGAAGACACTATGGAAAGAAACATTCTTCTGTCTCTATCCATCCAGCCAGCCAGCCACCCATCCACGAATCCTTCTATCCAAATACCTCCTATGTGTCAGGCGCCGTGCTAGATACCAGCAGTACAATGGTGACACAACAGTTATGACTCTACCCTTAAAGAGCCGGAGGATGAGACAATGAAATAATTACACACATCAGTGTAAGACCGTGCCTGTGCCGAGTGCTTAGAAAAGGAAGTATAGGGTGCTGTGGAAGTGCAGAATGGGGTGATTTTATTTCATCAGAGAGATCAGGGAGGACTTCCCAGAGGAAGTGACGATGAACAGCAATCTGAAGGAAGAGGGATTGTCAACTATGTTTGAGTTGTGGGGGAAGGTTACAGAGAGCAGCAGTGCAGTAGTGAGGAAAATTCTTGTCATTCTTGGAGCTCTCAACAGCCTTGAAAATGTGACTTCTTTTTCTAGACAGCACTATTTAATGATCAATGATGTCTAGAACCTTCAAACTTTATCTACATTAAAAAGCAGTATATAATTTTATTTTTATTTTTTAAAAGGTTAGCATTTATTTATTTATGGTCACTCAGTGCGGCCTGCGGGATCTTAGTTCCCCAACCAGGGATCAAACCCAGGGCTCCCCTGCAGTGGAAGCACGGAGTCCTAACCACTGAACCGCCAGGGAATTCCCAATAATTTGTAAAAAATCAACAAATAGAGTAAATTATTCAGGGAGGGGTGGAGTCAAGATGGCGGTGTGGGAAGACATGGAGTTCACATCTCCCCACAACTAGGCTGCCTGCCGGAGGCTGGTGGGGGACCTCGACACCCAAGGAGACAGGAGGAACCCCCAAGCGAACCGGTAGGATGTGGGGGGACTGAGGGGGCAGGAGAAGTGGAGGCTGGACAAGACTGATGCCCCTGAGGAGTGGTTGAGAGCGGGGAGGGGTTCCCACGCCTGGAGGGACCCTCGGGAGCTCGGATCAGGTGGGAGCGCACCCAGCGTTTCCCCTGCCCAATCAGCCAGGGAAGTCTGCCTAGCTCTCCGGCTGGGTCCTACACCCTCAGAGGCACCCTCTGGGCCACGTTGCTCCTGGGGGTGTAGGAGGGAGGCCAGGGCAGAACAGGAAAAGCAGGCAGGTGGGGCCCTCCAGGACTGGAGGAGCAGGAGGAGGAGCGAGGGCGTTTGCCCTGCCCACCTGGGCCAAGGAAGCCTGCTGGGCTCCCAGGCCGGGTCCCCCGCCCACCAAGGCCACCTCCCCCACACCAGGTCGCACTGGTCCTGGTGGGTAGGAGGGAGGCCTGGGGAGAGCAGGAGTGGCAGGCGGGAGGGGGCCTCCAGGACTGGAGGAGAAGTGGAGGACAAGTGGAGGCTGGACAGGCCACTGGGGCCCAGGAAGCCTTCTGGATTCCCAGGTGGGGTCCCCAGCCCTCTGAGACCAGAGGCAGGAGGCACACCTGGGCCCCTTCTGTTCCAATGAGCCTAAGCCCTACCCCCACACCACCCAGGGCCTTTTCCAGCCTGGTGTGTCCGAAGCATAGGCCCCGCCCACAGCCCAAATCCCACCCCTGCTTAGGCCCCGCCCTCCACAGCCAAGGCCTTTTCCACCTCCTTTTTTTTTTTTTTCTTCGCCTCTTTTTTACTACTGTGGTTCTGTTTTATCTTCTGGTTGTTGTTTCATCTAAATTTTTATTTTTATATTCTTTCTAACATATCTGTTAGTTTCCTAGTCTAATTTTATTTTTTACTGTTATTGTTCTCCTTTTCTTTTTTTTTCTGCCCCAGATGGCTTGCAGGGGTTGGCTAGAAGCTCCTGCAGTGGGAGCTCAGAGTCTGAACCACTGGACTAACAGAGAACCTCGGACCCCAGGGAATATTCATCGGAGTGAGGTCTCCCGGAGTTCCTCATCTCAGCACCGAGACCCAGCTCTACCCAACAGCCTACAAACTCCAGTGTTGGAAGCCTCAGGCCAAACAACCAGTATGACAGGCACACAATCCCACCCATCAAAATACTACTACTAATAATGAGATGGCAAAAAAATATGTCACAGATGAAGGAGCAAGGTAAAAACCTACAAGATTAAATAAATGAAGAGGAAATAGGCAATCTACCTGAAAAAGAATTCAGAGTAAAGATAGTAAAGATGATCCAGAATCTCGGAAATAGAATGGAGGCACGGATTGAGAAAATACAAGAAATGTTTAACAAAGATCTAGAAGAACTAAAGAACAAACAAACAGAAATGAACAACACAACAACTGAAATGAAAAATACACTAGAAGGAATCAATAACAGAATAACTGAGGCAGAAGAACAAATAAGTGAGCTGGAAGACAAAATGGTGGAAATAACTGCTGAGGAGCAGAATAAATGAAAAAGAAGGAAAAGAAATGAAGACAATCTCAGAGACCTCTGGGACAACACTAAACACACAAACATTCGAATTATAGGGGTCCCAGAAGAAGAAGAGAAAAACAAAGGGTCTGAGAAAATATTTGAAGAGATTATAGTCAAAAACTTCTCTAACATGGGAAAGGAAAGAGTCACCCAAGTCCAGGAAGCGCAGAGAGTCCCTTACAGGATAAACCCAAGGAGAAACACACCAAGACACATACTAATCAAACTAACAAAAATTAAATTCAAAGAAAAAACATTAAAAGCAGCAAGGGAAAAACAAAAAATAACGTACAAAGGAATCCCCATAAAGGAGTGGCAGGATATACTTAAAGTGATGAAAGAGAAGAACCTACAACCAAGATTAATCTACCCAGCAAGGATGTCATTCAGATTCCATGGAGAAATCAAAATCTTTTCAGACAAGCAAAAGCTAAGAGAATTTGGCACCACCAAACCAGCTCTACAACAAATGTGAAAGAAACTTCTCTAGGCAGGAAACACAAGAGAAGAAAAAAACCCACAAAAACAAACCCAAAACAATTCAGAAAATGGTAACAGGAACATACATATCGATAATAACCTTGAATGTAAGTGGATTAAATGCCCCAAACAAAAGACACAGTCTGGCTGAATGGATACAAAAACAAGACCCATATATATATTGTCTACAAGAGACCCACTTCAGACCTAGGGACACATACAGACTGAAAGTGAAGGGATGGAAAAAGATATTCCATGCAAATGGAAATCAAAAGAAAGCTGAAGTAGCAATACTTGTATCAGATAAAATAGACATTAAAATAAAGACTGTTACAAGAGATAAGGAAGGACACTACATAATGATCAAGGGATCAATCCAAGAAGAAGTACAACAATTATAAATGTTTATACACCCAGCACAGGAGCACCTCAATACATAAGGAAAATGCTAACAACCATGAAAGGGGAAATTGACAGTAACACAATAATAGTAAGGGACTTTAACACCCCACTTATACCAACAGACAGATCATCCAAACAGAAAATAAATAAGGAAACACAAGCTTTAAATGACACAACAGACCAGATAGATTTAATTGACATTTATAGAACATTCCACCTGAAAGTGGCAGAGTACACTTTCTTCTCAAGTGCACACGGAACATTCTCCAGGATAGATCACATCTTGGGTCACAAATCAAGCCTCAGAAAATTTAAGAAAATTGAAATCGTATTAAGCATCTTTTCTGAACACAACGCTATGAGACTGCAAATAAATTACAAGAAAAAGACTGTAAAAAACAGAAATACATGGAGGCTAAACAGTATGCTACTAAATAACCATGAGATCACTGAAGACATCAAAGAAGAAATCAAAAAATACATAGAAACACATGACAACAAAAACACGACAACCGTTGAGAAGATAAAATTGATAAACCCTTAGCCAGCCTCATCAAGAAAAAAAGGGAGAGGATGCAAATCAGTAAAATTAGAAATGGAAAAGGAGAAATCACAGTTGACACCGCAAAAATGCAAAGGATTATAAGAGACTACTACAGACAAATATATGCCAAAAAGATGGACAACCACGAAGAAATGGACAAATCCTTGGAAAGGTACAATTTTCCAATGCTGAACCAGGAAGAATTAGAAAATATAAACAAACCTATCACAAGAAATAAAATTGAAACTGTAATTAAAAGTCTTCCAACAAACAAAAGTCCAGGACCAGATGGCTTCACAGGCGAATTCTATCAAACATTTAGAGAAGCGCTAACAACGATCCTTCTCAAACTCTTCCAAAAACTTGTAGAGGGAGGAACACTCCCAAATTCATCTTATGAAGCCACTATCACTCTGATACCAAATCCAGAAAAAGATATCACAAAAAAAGAAAATTATAAACCAATACCACTGATGAACATAGATGCAAAAATCCTGAACAGAATACTAGCAGACAGAACCCAGCAACATATTAAAAGGATCATACACCATGATCAAGTGGGATTTATCCCAGGGATGCAAGGATTCTTCAATATATGCAAATCAATCAATGTTATACACCATATTAACAAATTAAGGAATAAAAACCATATGATCATCTCAATAGATGCAGAAAAAGCTTCTGACAAAATTCAACACCCATTTATGATTAAAAACTCTCCAGAAAATGGGCAGGGAGGGAACCTACTTCAATATAATAATGCCATATATGACAAACCCACAGCAAACATCATTCTCAATGGTGAAAAGCCGAAAGCATTTCCACTAAGACCATGAACAAGACAAGGATGTCCACTCTCGCCGCTCTTATTCAACATAGTTTTGGAATTCCTAGCCATGGCAATCAGGAAAGAAAAAGAAATAAAAGGAATACAAATTGGAAAAGAAGACGTAAAACTGTCACTGTTTGCAGATGACATGATACTATACATAGTAAATCCTAAAGATGCCACCAGAAAACTACTAGAACTAATCAATGAATTTGGTAAGGTTGCAGGATACAAAATTAATGCACAGAAATCTCTGGCATTACTATACACTAACAACGAAAAATCTGAAAGCGAAATTAAGGAAACAATCCCCTTTACCATCGCAACAAAAAGAATAAAATACCTAGGAATAAACCTACCTAAGGAGGCAAAGGACTTGTACTCAGAAAACTATAAAACACTGATGACAGAAATCACAGATGACATAAACAGATGGAGAAATATACCGTGTTCTTGGACTGGAAGAATCAATATTGTGAAAATGACTATACTACTCAAAGCAATCTACAGATTCAGTGCAATCTCTATCACACTACCAACAGCATTCTTCACAGAATTAGAACAAAAAGTTTTTACAATTTGTATGGAAACACAAAAGACCCCAAATAGTCAAAGCAATCTTGAGAAAGAAAAATGGAGCTGGAGGAATCAGGCTCCCCAACTTCAAAGTATATTACAAAGCTACAGTAATCAAGACAGTATGGTACTGGCCCCAAAACAGAAATATAGATCAATGGTACCAGACAGAAAGCCCAGAGATAAACCCAAGCACATACAGTCACCCAATTTACGACAAAGGAGGCAAGAACATACAGTGGAGAAAAGATAGCCTCTTCAGTAAGTGGTGCTGGGAAAACTGGACAGCTACATGTAAAAGAATGAAATTAGAACACTACCTAACATCATACGCAAAAATAAACTCCAAATGGATTGAAGACATAAATGTAAGTCCAGACACTATAAAACTCTCAGAGGAAAACATAGGAAAAACACTCTGACATAAACCACAGGAATATCTCTTTTGACCCACCTCCAAAGTAAGGAAAATAAAAACAAAAATAAACAAATGGGACCTAATTAAACTTAAAATCTTTTGCACAGCAAAGGAAACCATAAACAAGATGAAAAGAAAACCCTCAGAATGGAAGAAAATATTGGCAAATCAAACAACGGACAAGGGATTACTCTCCAAAATATACAAACAGCTCATGGAGCTCAGTATCAAAAAAACAAGCAACCCAATTAAAAAATGGGTGAAAGACCTATATAGACATTTCACCAAAGGAGACATACAGATGGCCAAGAGGCACATGAAAAGATGCTCAACATCACCCTAAATATCTCAGCAACTTCCAACAGGGTTATTTGTTTATTTTTAATTTCAGTTGATCTCTCTACAACATCTGTCACTAACCATCATTTCCAGGTTCTTGGGATTATCCACACTTGGGCAATTAGAATTCTATTTTCTCATGTGGTATATCTATATACAATGGAATACTGCTCAGCCATGAACAAAAAAAAGAAGAAATCTTGGGACAACATGGATGGACTCTGAGGGCATTAGGCAAAGTGAAATAAGACAGAAGGAGAAAGAGAAGTACTGTATTACCTCACTTATATGTGGAATATAACCAATAAACAAACAAACAAAATAAATGAACCAAAACAAACACGTAGATACAGAGAACAGAGTAGTGGTTATCAGAGGGGAAGGGGTGGGGGGAGGGTGAAATGGGTAAAGGGGTCAACTGGAAGGTGACAGAAACTAAATTTTTGGTGGTGAGCATGTTGTAGTGTATACAGAAGTAGAAATATAATGTTGTACACATAAGACTTATATGTTATAAATCAATGTTACACCAATAAAAAAATAAAATTAAAAAAAAATTAAAATATTAAGTCTGTCCTCTCATGGCTTTCCACATTCTGAGTCTTCTCCACATGTTCCTTTCTCTTTCCCTGTTATGTCCTGTCATTCCCTTCCCAGCTCTCTTCTGATCTCCCCAACGTACCATTCCTGAGATCACTTGCATTTCCTCAACTACAATTAATATCCATCTTCCAAGATTTCTAAACCTGTATCTCTGGTCCAGATCTCTCCTTTCAGCCCTAGACACACATTCCCAGTTGTCTCTGGACACCTCCTGGATATCCCACAACCTACTCAAAACCAACTCATTATCCAACCTTCTTATACCTAAACATTCTCACAAACCTGCTCATCTATATATTTTTCCACTGACTCAATCAATAGGTGGATACCTTGGAAATACAACTAACTGTTCACCGTCCAAAGCTTTGGATCCATTCACCAAGCCTTTGTTGACCCTGTCTTAAATGCTCCTCGAAGTCATTCTCTACATTTTCTGTTTTCTAGAAGCTCATAAGTATGTCTTATTTTTTTAAAAAAGGAAAGAAGAAAGAATGAATGAAGAAAATGAGAAAAGAGGACAGGAAGGAAACATTCATACTATCTATATTCTATTGTTTGCTCTCCTACAGCAAAAGGAATGGTTGGTAGGAAATGACTCTAATTTTAATAATAATATACACACACAAACATTAAACCCGCCAGTGAAATCCTTTAGGGCACCAAACTGTGTTACTTCTGTGATAATGAAATCTCTTCTCCCTTGTTCAATCAGAGGTCAATTTCTTTTGAATGAGTAAGTCCTAAATATATTCTGAAATTTTAGTTTTTTTTCAGTGCTATTTCACATACTGTTTCATGTGTAGTCGCTTAGTCTCTAGAACTCAAATGCAAGGAAGTTCAAGTAAGAGAGCCTAAATAAGATGTTATCAATTAAGTAACTGAAGTAGTTGATCTCAAGTTAACAGCTGACATTCTTGGCAGTGGGTTCTTTCGTAAGCGGAACACATAAAAGATACATTCAATTAGAACCTTTAGGAGAAAATATGGTGGGATTTCTCCAGATACTGGCTGGAAAGATGAGGGTAAAGGGTTTACCTCTTTTCCGAGTTTATGAGAAACAACTCTACCCATTCCTGTCATTTTTCTGCCTTCTTCAAATTTTCCTCCTTTGGCAGTGTTCCCCAAAGGCAGTTCAAAGCAGGTAAGCATCATACAATGTTTACTTTAAATGGAATAATTTGAAATATTCTCTATTTTTATTGCTATTGTTATAGCGAGAAAGAGGGAAGTGATGAATCAGGCACTTGTACCACAATAGGAACTTCAAGAAAAGGCCAGAAAGAATCACATAACTAACAACCCCAACCTATAACATGACGATGGTCAGATCTAGGGCTGACGATTCTGTATAACATCTTACAGTGCTCCACTTCATCAATTCATCTCTCTTCAACACATTTTCAGTAAACACTACAGAAGATAAGCTTAAGGGGCTATCAAAACAGCTAAGAATGGCAATGTATGGAGAAAAACTCTTGAAACAAAGTCCCCCTAAAACTGAGTTCCTCTGTTGAGTTTATGACTAACCTCTCTATCCAAAACTTTACTCCCTTTCTTTTCCTGAACCTGTTCCCCTCAAGATTAAAGAGTATCAAAGAAAAGGGGAGATTGGAATCATATACAAGCCCCTGTGCCCCTGTCCTTTGAAGTAAAAGGCCTTTGCCTTAGTCTCCCAGGTCTCCCTTGAGTCTCAAAAGGCTGACTCAAAGAGTTAATGATCAGGAAATGTGAAGACGTAGAAACAAAGAATGGCTGTTGGGCCGGGAAACTGGTAAAAATTCAGACTCTAAGTCGGCCACATAGCAGAGTCACCGAAGCTGCAGTTCCCTGAAAAATACAGATACAGGCGTGACACACATTCCTAAGCTGTTTGTACAGGAAGCAGAGCCCACCAGAAGAAAACTGACTGCAAGCATGAAGACCCTAGACTGGTTGAAACCAGAAGGTTGATGATGCTTGAAACTTCAATTTGATGCCAACCAATCTGAGAATTGTGCACAAGCTGATCACATACCCTGTAGCCACCTCCCTCACACTGTCTTTAAAACCCCTTCCCTGAAAGCCACTAGGGAGTTCGGGTCTTTTGAGCATTAGCTGCCTGTTCTCCTTGCTTGGTGCCCTGCAATAAATGCTGTATTTTCCTTCACCACAGCCTGGTGTCAGCAGATTGGCTTTACTGAGCAGGCGAGCAGACCTAAGTTTGTTTCAGTAACCAACTAGTTTTCTCATCCTGTCGGGGATGTCAATGTACTGGACAACCCAGGAAGGTCAAAGTTGAAAACAGCAGACCTGGCAGAAGCCCAAAAAACTGCGTGACCCTGAGATACCCCCACCCTTGACTTCCAATGGATTGTCACTTGTGTGAAAGTTAAACACCTACTGTGTTAAGGTATGGAAACACAGGGGTTAATTTGTTACAGCAGTTGGCCAGCCTTAACTAACACAGTGTAACAATGAAACAGAATGATCACTGTGGCAGGCACACACTTTAAGCTCAAGAAGAAAGTTGTCCAAGGTAACTTCTTTCAGCTACTTAATTCTCATTTATTAACATTCATATTTGTATACCCCCCCTTCCATCTGCATTTCACACTATCACTCTTAGCCCATCAACTGGCTCTCCTGACTGTTTTAATCTCATTTTCTATTTTATTGTCCTCCACTTGGGTGGCAGCCATTGTAGACACATGGTTGAGGGAAAAAACAAAGGTCAGTTTCATTACAGAACAGTAATTATTATTTTTATATGTTTCTCCCATCAATTTCACTGGGTTTAACACTTCCTGAACCTAGAGGCCAGATCTGGCAAACTAACTAACAATAGACCAATTTTCCAACTCAGTATTCAGACCATGAACAAATGAGGAATCAAGTAAATAACTGTCCTTGAAAGGGTAATCGAGTTGTAACTGTTTTGTGTTTACTGCACAAGACCGAAGAGCTTGTCTTAATTTTCCTGTGGCCACTCAGGAAGGAGGGGAAATGGTGCGTGTGGGAATAGTGAGAAAGTTCTATCCTAGGAGTCTGCAAGGCAGGCAAGGTGGACAAGGAGGATGACAGATGTCTCCAGACTGGGAGCAGGAGCCACGGGGATTGGCCTTGGCTATGCCACAGAATTCAGAGTGACTTTGGGTATTTCACCTCACCGTCATCAGGCCTCAGGAGGAAATGAGGGTATAATTACATGATCGAGAGACTCAACCACCTCTAAACAAATTACAAGATGCATAATATTCTTATAACTGAATGTTTTAAAGGAATTACTTTTTCATCAGCAGTATCATCAAGAAAAGGTGCACAATGAATCCAAATTACAAGAACATGGCAAGAGGACCAGGATGGAACAGGTCCACTGGACAGTGAAATTCAATGGTCCAGAGCATCAGTTTAACTAGAGGATGAAGGAGAACTCCCTCATTCATAAGGATAAGGGTAAGGCCTATGTTCTCCTAAGCTGCCCCTGCTAATGGGCGTCTGGGGGAGTTCCAGAATTACATGTGTGCTGAGAGGCAGCCTTAAGACTCTCACGATGGCTAAACATTAGGATCAACTGGATCCTAGAGCAGGGTTCTCTCAACTTTGATTATTCCTTTGCTAGTTAAAATCGGGGGGCTTGACATTTAACGTTGACTATTTATTTACAAATCATATGCATGTAATCACTTGTACTAATCCATTATGTACATTAGAAAATACATGCACAATAGAATTTTTAAATGAGAGAGATAAAATAAGCTACATTTAAATTGATTTTTATAATAGTTTACATATTATGGTATTTTGTGCTCTTCCTAAAATACGTTCAATGGTAGGAGTGTGATTGACTAAGTTTCTTTACTTTTTGGAAATCTTGCTTAAATGCTTTGTGACAATCGGTTTTTGTGAATAACACGCCAGAAAAAGCTACCTCACAAGGAGATATAGGTCTGAATGGAGGAAAGACATCGTTGGCTACCCTTGCTAAAGTATGGTATTCATTTTGGAATCCATCAATTATGCCAAGATTTTTGTTAAAATCTGGCTAATAAAATTGCTCTCTTCCTTAATGTTAATCAGCTTATATTAGTCAGGGTACTCCAGAGAAAGAGAACCAATAGGATATACATAGATATATAGGAGGAGATTTATTACTGGCTCATATGATTATGGAGGTGGGATATGCTGAAATACGCCATCAGCAAGCTGGAGAACCAGGAATGCCAGTGGTGTAATTCAGTCTAAGTTCCAAGGTCTGAGAACTGGGAGGGGGTAGGGAAGTAGGGAGAGAGGAAATGGGGGAGGTGAGTGAGGGGGCGGTGGGGATGGGTCAGAAGCTGAAGGCCCAGGAACCAGGAGCTTGGATGTCTGAGGGGAGGAGAAGATGGACGCCCCAGATCAAGGAGCCCTTTCTCAGCCTTTTTGTTCTATTAGGGCCTTCAAGGGACTGGATGGTGCCTGTTCACATTGTTTGGGGAGAATCTTCTTTACCTAGACTACTGATTCCAGTGCTCATCACTTTTGGAAACAGCCTCACAGACACACTTGGAAAGAATGTTTCACTCACTATCTGGGCAACCCTTAGCCCAGTCAAGTTGACACATAAAATTAACCATCATTCAACTCTTCTGAAAATTTAATTGGAAGATGCTACTTTTCTAAATTTTAAAAAATGGATTCAAACCTGACTTTATCTTTTCATTCAGAAGATTCATTAGAAATCTAGTTAGAAAATTCTGTTTCCATAATCTTTTAGTGTACTTTGAGAGTTGTAAATAAGTGATGCACTTAAATTGTTGTTGGCCAGAACATCACAAACAGATGAAACATTTCCAAATAACCAGTTTTAAAATGTCCTTTCCATAGCATGAGTGTCTTTGAAAAAGCTCTTATTTTCACTCATTTTTAGAATGTCATCATTACCTTGAAGAGACAAATTGCTTATCTATTCAAAAATATGTGCATGGTACCTTAATACTGACAGTTACTTGTCATCACATTAGAGGTAAGCAAGTGTGAAGTATGTTTATTTTTTTCAGAAAGAAGTTATGTTTGGCAACTCTTTTTAGCAGAAGATATCCAGCAAACCCACAATAGATGTTCATGGCCCCTGACATCATTTTAATATTGTAAATATGGAATCGTTTAAGATGATATAACCCATACATCCACTTAACTGGGCACATGGAGATGACGATAAGGCACAAGGTGGTAGATGGAAAAGAAAGGCAGGGGTCACTCAATGCCTTTGTAGGGGAAGTGCCCTCTTCCCTCAGGAGACCTGACAGGTGATGTGTGACTTAACTGGGAATATGGAGGTGACATTAAAAAAGGCATTTAATATTTTAAATTAGCAATAAGATGTTTACTGAGCTAATACACTTAAGGCTCAAATAAAATATTTATTGTGGCCATAACTACTTAGATTAAAAAGAATTATGCTCTTTTTTTCTATTTTGTCAGTTTTAAGTTTATAATCTTTTTGTCATAATTTGTGATTTCTAGCTTTCAATTTCTTTAAACTGTAACATTAGGATGACACAGAAACAACTCAAAGTAGCGCCTTTTCTTTCTGAACAACCAACCTACTTCACATACAAGAAGGAAAATAAGTAATTAGCTAGGTTTTCTGCACTTCGAACTGGAAATGACCTTTAGAGATTATAGGCTAATTACGGCCTTACCAGTCACCTATCCCTTTAAAAAAAAACAATTAGTGAAACTGACTCTAAGGTTGCAAATGGTTCAATGATTTCTCTGATGGTGTAACAGCAAGTCAGTGGTGAAGCAGGGCAGCCACTTCATGCCTCGACCTCAGGGACACAACACAAACATTTCACTGTGATGTGCTGTAACACTTTAATACTTTTACATTTGGGGCCTCAGTGCCTTTCTAGACATACATGCATAGTAGGATTAATCGCTTTGAAAGCTTAAGTAATCTATTTAAAATATTTCTCCCTAAAAGCCTAGATTTCTCCCTTACTTGCAAAATATCAAATAAAAAGCAGAGAACTGGTTTGTAGATTTTGTTCTGTGTATTGTTAATGAGAACAGAATTAACCATGGATTCTAGCCTCTTCTTTAGTTATTTGAGGAAAAATAAATCACCACTATAATTGGTTCTCTTTCAGTAAAGCAACTCTTTCCCCTAAAACATGCAGAGCAATGTTTCACAGCTCCAGAAAACCAGAAAACCACTAGAGCTCATCAATGAAGTCAGTAAAGTTGCAGGATACAGAATTAATACACAGAAATCCGTTGCACTGCTATACACTAAGAAGGAAAGATCAAAAAGAGAAATTAAAGAAATAATCCCATTTACTATAGCATCAAAAAGAATGAAATACTAAGGAATAAACCACCTTAAGGAGGCAAAAGACGTGTACTCTGAAAACTATAAGATGCTGATGAAAGAAATTGAACATGACACAAGCAGATGGAAAGATATATACCATGTTCTTGGACTGGAAGAATGAATATTGTCAAATGACTATACTACCCAAGGCAATCTACAGATTCAATGCAATCCCTATCAAATTACCAATGGCATTTTTCACAGAACTAGAACCAAAAAAATCTTAAAATTTTTATGGAAACAAAAAGACCTCAACTAGTCAAAGCAATCCTGAGAAAGAAAAATGGAGCTGGAGGAATCAGACTCCTTAACTTCAGACTATACTACAAAGCTATAGTAATCAAAACAGCACAGAACTGGCACAAAAACAGAAATATAGATCAGTGGAACAGGATAGAAAGCCCAGAAATAAACCCATACACTTATGGTCAATTAATCTATGACAAAGGAGGCAAGAATATACAATGGACAAAAGACAGTCTCTTCAATAAGTGGCACTGGGAAAACTAGACAGCTACATGTAAAAGAATGAAATTAGAGCATTCTCTAACACCATGCACAAAAGTAAACTCAAAATGGATTAAAGACCTAAACTCCTAGAGGAAAAGATAGGCAGAACACGCTTTGACATAAATCATAGCAATATGTTCTTGGATCCATCTCCTAGAGTAATGGAAATAAGAACAAAAATAAACAAATGGGACCTAATTAAACTTAGAAGCTTTTGCACAGCAAAGGGGAAACATAAACAAAATGAAATGACAACCTACAGAATGGGAGCAAATATTTGCAAACAAAGCAACCCATAAGGGATTAATCTCCAAAATACACAAACAGCTCACAGAGAGAGCTCAATATCAAAACACCAAACAACCCAATCAACAAATGGGCAGAAGGTCTAAATAGACACTTCTCCAAAGAAGACATCCCGATGGTCAAAAGGCACATGAAAAGATGCTCAACATTGTTAATTATTAGAGAAATGTAAATCAAAACTACAATAAGGGACTTCCCTGGTGGCGCAGTGGTTAAGAATCTGCCTGCCAATGCAGGGGACATGGGTTTGAGCCCTGGTCCAAGAAGATCCCACATGCCGTGAGGCAACTAAGCCCGTGTGCCACAACTACTGAGCCTGCACTCTAGAGCCCATGAGCCACAACTGAGCCCGCATTCCACAACTACTGAAGCCCGCGTGCCTAGAGCCCATGCTCCGCAACAAGAGAAGCCACCACAATGAGAAGCCCGCACACCACAACGAAGAGTAGCCCCCACTCACCGCAACTAGAGAAAGCCCGCGCGCAGCAACGAAGACCCAACACAGCCAAAACTAACTAACTAACTAACTAACGAACTAAATAAATAAAAACTACAATGAGGTATCACTTCACACCAGTCAGAATGGCCATTATCAAAAAGTCTACAAATAATAAATTCTGGAGAGGGTGTGGAGAAAAAGGAACTCTACACTGTTGGTAAATTGGTGCAGCCACTATGGAGAACAGTATGGAGGTTCCTTAAAACACTAAAAACAGAATTATCATATGATCTAGCAATCCCACTCCTGGGCATATATCTGGAGAAAACCATAATTTAAAAAGATACATGCACCCCAATGTTCACTGTAGCACTATTTACAACAGCCAAGACATGGAAACAACCTAAATGTCCACCCAACATGATGGATAAAGAAGATACGGTACATATATACAATGGAATATTGCTCAGCCATAAAAAGAATGAAATAATGCCATTTGCAGTAACATGGATGGACCTAGAGATTAGCATACTAAGTGAAGTAAGTCAGACACAGAAAGACAAATATCCTATGATAATGCTTATATGTGGAATCTAAAAAAAATGATACTAATGAACTTACTTACAAAACAGAAAGAGACTCAGACAGAGAAAACAAACTTATGGTTACCAAAGGGGAAAGGGGAGATGGAGAGATAAATAAGGAAGTTGGCATTAACATATACACACTATATATAAAACAGATAACCAATACTGAGTATAGCACAGAGAACTATACTTAATATTTTGTAATAACCTATAAGGGAAAAGAATCTGAAAGGAATATACATACATATATATGTATAACTCAATCACTGTGCTGTACACCTGAAACTAACATGATATTGTAAATCAACTATGCTTTAGTTAAAATAAAAATTAGTGTCTGCTAATATATAAGATGTTGAGGGCAGTCCCTGAGGGGTCCATGAATGACTGTGGCTAGAGAACTGCCAGGCCCAGCCCAGCCACTTGCTTCAGCAATTCTCAGGAGCTCTGCTTACACTGTTTTCTTAAGATGGAATAACATGTCCCAACAAAATTCTTCAAAGCCCAGCTGGTAACCTGGGATGAAGTGAGAGAGTGGCATGGACATATATACACTACCAAATGTAAAATAGATAGCTAATGGGAAGCAGCCACATAGCACAGGGAGATCAGCTAGGTGGTTTGTGACCACCTAGAGGGGTGGGATAGGGAGGGTGGGAGGGAGGGAGGAGATATGGGGATATATGTATACGTATAGCTGATTCACTTTGTTATACATCAGAAACTAACACAGCATTGTAAAGTAATTATACTCCAATAAAGATGTTTAAAAAAAAAAAAAAAAAGCCCGGTTGGAAGCCTTTCTGACTATCCAAGCCCAAATCAGCTGTCCTTTCTGCAATACTCTCACTCATTTTACCTTCCATAACAGTTTTGTTCACATCTATAAGGGGCTGTGACTAACTCTCATCCTCTACACACAGTAAGTAATTAAAAAAAAAAAAAAAAAAAAGGGATCTGCTGAGTTGAACTGCATCTTGCTAAAATAGCGCCAGAAGGGTCCTTTAACATTATGTGATCTAGCCTCTTTGTTCAAGAAAAGGGTGACTTGCCCAATAAACACAGCAGGCTGTGACAGAAGTGAAACCTGAATTCTGAGCTTCCCGCACGGGGCTGACACAGGACTTATGCTGTTGAACATCTAGTCCCTGACCTTGCAGAGCTCTCATTTGGTAGACAAGAAAGACGGGTCTAGTTCCCTTGACACTACACAGTGAGCATGATGCTGACATGAATGAAAGCAAAACTGAGATTGGTGATATATAGAAGGCAGCCAAGATTGGTTTTTAGAAGATAAAAGTAATATATGTATGACCAAAAGTGTTCAGAGTCCTGGCCCCAGTCCTCTTAAATCAAACAAGAACCTACTGGCCAGACCCATGTGACAGCCTAGAGGTCTGAATAAGTGAATGTGCTTTATCAAGTGGGGAACTCATTTAAGAAGAGTTTTTGGAACTTCTGGCTGAGAGCAACAGTAGTTTATAATAAGAGGATGTCTTAATCATCAGGAAGAATCATCACAAACCCAGCAATCTTTCTGGAGTTTCAAAAGGTGACCTTAGCAAGCCTCCCCTGGCTCATCTGTCTGTCTCAGGTAGGCCACCCAGGCTGCTGGTCGTCCAGTTCCATGAACAGCCCAAGCTCTTTCCTACCTTGGAGTCTTTGTGTTTGCTATTCCCCTGCCTGGCGGCTCCTCTCCCTGCTCTTTGCCTGGCTAGTTCCTTCTCCTCCAATAGTTCTCACGGAAATGGTACCTCCCCAGCTCAGGTTCTTCCTCCTCTTATTATTTTAAGGATGATACCCCATTTGTACCTTTTATAACATATGACAAACTGAGTATTTTCTCGTTTGTTTACTTGTTTATGATAAGGGTCTTTTTTTTTTTTTTTGGTTCACCTTTATATCACCAGAACCTAAACAGTGCCCAGTGCACTGTGATACACAATAAAGATTTGCTGATTAATGAATTCAAAATACTTTTATAAAACTAATACAAAATTATTTAAGGCCCTAGGAAACCCTTAATAAGTTTTGAGAAACACACAATTCTACTTTATGAAATGTTTGAACATAATAAATAACAAATTTCAAATACTGGTTCAATAAAGATCTTTTGATTATTCTTTTACAGATTTTTGAAAGCCACCATTTACTCTGAAGTAAAACTTGAGGTTTTTTTAAATGTGAGTCTATGTCAAAACGTCTATATTTCTCACTGAATGTGAAAACATAACTGAAGAGTCACCAATACCTATTAACTACAATAAACATCCAATTGGTTATAATCTAGTGATAAAAAAGAACAATATATAGTCATGCAGCTCAGATATGAAGGAAAAAAAACACATTTTTTTTTTGTCACTGAGAGAGAAAACACACACAGAAAAATGATTCTCCAAGAAAGGCAGTTCTCATAGAAATGCTCCAGATTTTAGGGGAGGGAAAAAAAAAAAGGATGGCGAAGACAGAAGTAACACATTCTTTCTGTAACAAAATCAGACAAGAAACATCCTAGGAAATCTGAACAGAACCTCGGATGGGAACATCAGAAAAAGTAAATAAATGAACACCGTGCATCCTCCTCAAAGAGTCGGTGTGTGTGGTTTTAGGTCCTTCACTGCTCAGAGAAGACAACATTATAATGGCATTTCCGGAATGAAGCATTTTCTATCATCATCACCCGGCTTGAATCCACTCACCACTTTTCAATTCTGATATATGATATTTTACTAAAGCCACCTGACATTAAAAAGTTGCATGTACAGTGAGGGTTTTTGGAATTAAAGAATAAAAATCCATTACCTGCATAAAATCTGAATATTCAGACGCTATAATTTAAAAAAGCAATATTTAACATAACTCCAAACAAAAGCCAAATCAGAATTGGCCAAGCACAAGAACACTGTACACTATATTTTATATATATATATTTATATTTATTTTATAGTATATATTTTATTTTGTGTTTCTGTGTACAAGAATCACTGTAAAATTAAATTCTCTTATTTCTAGCAATTTTCTCCCATAAACAATAACAGTCACTGCTAAAAGGGATGCTTACAAACTTACCAGAAATATAATATTGGAGGACTATTCTAGTCTTCAAAACAAATGGTAGCTGTCAAATTCTTACTGAATAATCTACAATGTTAATTCATGTACTGTATTTCATTTGTAATAAGTCTTTGTGATAAGGTTAACACTTCAACATACAACACAAATAAGAGAGGACCGAAAAATGAAAATTACTTTGCTTATGTTGCTGTATTAGAATTTTATTTGCTGAAGGGTAAAAAACAGATTTGCAAAATTCACAGTTAACTTAAAACAATAGTTTTAAACCTTTTATTCCTAGCCCTTACTGCCTTCAGGAAGGAGAGAACATCTGGTTATTTAAGGAACACAATATGTTCACATTTTCTATGACTTTTGTTTCTAACTGGGTTTTAAAATTTTTTTTGGAATTTGAACAACTAGTTAGAACAATGTTTTTTAATCACTTCATATTTTTCAGACTGTCATCCTTCCATTCCTCTACTTCGTTTAGTGGATTGTTTTTGGAAATCTGCTCAGTGATTCTAATATAATAAAAGGAAAACGAGAATCAGGATTGTGGTCTGAAGAGCTAAGTATAGAAACCATATCGTAAGGTGAACAGTGTATAGAATGCTACAGATATTTGGTATCCAGTCTCTTCAGACAGCATACATTTACAAATATTTCAAGTAGTTCTTGGGTCACTTATATACGTGGCAGTTTCATTTACTACAGATGCAAATAAGTATCTACTACAAATAAAAGAATTTGTATGAGAAATATCAGTAACTAGGATTCCACTATTTTTAAAACTAATGAAGCTACAGCTCTTGTGTGGAAAGGTGGTTGGAAGACCTTGGTTCAATGGCTAGCTCTGCCACTGACAAGCTGTGTGACCTTGAAAAAGTCTCTCAAATACCTTGATCCTCAGTTTGTTCATATACAGAAGGAGAAGCTGAATTAGACTCTCTCAGTTCTTTGCAGTTCTGAAATTTGCACAGTCTAAGTGAAGTATATTATTTAGCTCCTTTGTTGTGTCTTCTTTGTTCCATAATATTTGAAGGTGATAACAGGTTTTCAAACAATTCTGATCGATACTAAATTAAGGAACTAGATGCCCTTTCAGTTCAAGTTGTAGGGTCACTTCACCATCTTGATAAAAATGGCAGCTGACAAATATACCATTGGCTATGGTTTCTGTGGAATGTGGATATGGGTTCCAGAAATATGTGAGGTGAGTGAGATCCACCTGGATTAGAGTCAGTATTAGAAGAGGCTCAGTGCTTAAGTCAGCATTCAACTCTACCATTGTTTTCTTAATACCAACCACTGCAGGACAGAGCTAAATGCTAACAAACGAGCAGGATGATGAGGAGGGATAATTGACAGAAGATACAAGCAAATCGCTAAACTACAAGGGGCTATGAGGACTCAAAGGGAAAACGGGTCTTATCTGAGTCTGGGAATGGCTTCCTGGAGGAGGTAGAACAGAGGCTGGGAACCTCAGGAGGGGATGAGTAGAAACAAGGGTCATGGAACCATTCCAGCTAGTTTGGAAGCTTACAAGCGTTTCGGCCTTGGGAAAGCCACATGGCCTTAACCTCTCTGCACTGAAAAAGAAGGAAAGATAAACCGCTCTGCTGTCTCGGAGCTTGTAGTGAGGACCAAATGAAGCATATCAAAGTACTTGGAGACGTGAAGGAGTATGATCCTATGATTACAGTTTACCAGCCCATTATTTCAGTCTGTTCAAATGAGAAATCTTTTCACAGTAAAGCTGACATCTGATAGAAAACAAGTAACAGTTCCGTGTCTCAAGCTCTACCGCAGTCTATTCTCAACTGAGCAGTCTCCACTGGGATTTAGGGATAGTGGTAGGATGAAGTGCTTCTCTGAAGGCTGACAATGAATTTAGGGAGGCCCAGAGCTCCTTGTTTATTTTTATTTTATTGAGTCTGTCAGCAGCACTCAGCACAACTGCCATGTGAAGCTGGGATACGGGAAAGTAAACTTTCATGCCTCAAATCTCCTCTTTCTACTAGGTCACTTCATAGAGACTTGTGTGCTTATATACTTACTCTGATTTAAGTGTTTCATTGTTGCTAATAAATAGAAAACATTTAAAGCACTCTGAGGTCTGGATTCTCAGAGGCTACGGGTGGGGTACTAGCATCGTCTTTCCCTCTCTTTACATGGCCTCCTCTGTGACTTTATAGTTGACGTGAACTACACTGAAAGCTCTATCCACTTGTGGATTTTTACGATATATATAAACTTACTTTTTTTTTCCTTTGTGCCTTTTTTTTGTGGTATGCGGGCCTCCCTCTGTTGTGGCCTCTCCCGTTGCGGGGCACAGGCTCCGGACGCGCGGGCCCAGCGGCCACGGCTCACGGGCCCAGCCGCTCCGCGGCACGTGGGGTCCTCCCAGACCGGGGCGCGAACCCGGTTCCCCTGCATCGGCAGGCGGACGCGCAACCACTGCGCCACCAGGGAAGCCCCACTTGTGGATTTTTACGATATATATAAACTTACTTTTTTTTTCCTTTGTGCCTTTGTAGCACTGTATTGGATCTTATTATATCATTAGACGTCAGTTCTTTATGGTCAAAGGCTGCTCTGCTTGGGTAGGTTGTTAGAGGCAACAAAAGAGGAGACCAAGACTTAGCAAGCGTGAATCCCCAGATCACAAGGACATTTGGTAGGAGAGTCAAGACTTGGCCCAGTGTCCCAATTCCTAGCTCAGGCCCCTGGCAAGACCCAGGACACCACACTGCGATAGACCTCCAATTAGCACACATGCCAGGTGATGTTAGTTATCACTTGACATTTACTAATAATGTCAATGGATCAGCCATTACATACACTTAACTAAAACTACCACCTTGCTGGGTTGGCCGTCTGAAACCCCCTTAGTGCTCCGCAGCTTGCTTTCTCTTCCCCTACAGATATCATCATGCCACGAACTTGTTCTCAAGAGCTTTTTACACATGACTTCCTCCTCCTGCCCAGTTTCTCATGTCTCAGAAATACCAGTTTAAAGTCCTAACTTTTGGACAATTATCTTGATTGTTTTTACTTGGTAAGACCCTGAATGTAAAAGTGGGGAATACTATTTTTTAGATATTCATGCTATTACTCTTTTTCTCTTAAACCTTGGAGAAAATTTTTCTTAATGCTTGTAGAATTGACATAAAATTGTGTATTTCTGCAGAAAATGGATATAGGCTCAGGAAAACAATAATTTTAAATCAAGCAAAGAATAAATACATGCTCAAATGTTGAAGTCAACAACCGATGAAAGGACAGAAATCCTTCAGAATCAAAATGTACGTTGAACTTGGAGGTCCACGTTGATCAGATAGAGCTCTGGCAGTGGAATCCACAGACAGACTGACTCAAAGACAGTTCGACAACTGCCAACACGATTGCTGGGAGCTCTGCCAAAGAGCCAAAGGCTGGGATTACCACCCAGTGCCTGGCATCCTAGTCCTCGTGTTTGAAGCTTTCTCTCTTATACTTCATCCAATATTTTTGTTTGGCTCAAAAGCATCAAGGATTCACAGATTTTTTTAGATCATTAAATGTTCTTATTTTCAAGAAATGTAACATTAGTTGTAAAAGAGCACACTTTTTCTCTGGAGTGTAAAGAAAATTTTGGTGACTTGCTTTAAGTTCAAATAGAGAAATCAGCATTAAAGTCTCTTTAAATCTTTATTAGGTTACTCTTCACCCGCAAAATAAGAAATACATGTTCATAATGTGAAATAATTTAGTGTTTCACTGCATCATAAACTCTTAGAAAACTGGTCCTGTTTAGAGCTCTAATGTCTTGGTCTTCACATGGCTCACGAGGCTATACCTGGGTCAGTTGGACCCCGGGTGCGAAGTGTGGTTATAAGGAGAAGCAGGTGCTCAACTATTTCCTTGAGTTACGAGGAAGCAGGTGGGCAGAACAACCTCCTGAGTTACAAGAGATGTGTGCTCCTGTTTCTCAGGACAGTGTCCTTTGAATTTGCCCACTGAGTTGCTAGACCATCAGGTATCTGGGGTTGTGGCCTGTAGGCAATTCATCTGCTATTAGGCAAATTCTACATTAGGAATTCTTGGAGTCATGTAGAGAAACCAGTTTTTCACCCCACTTAAAACTGTGCACATCCCACATGGAAAGCTTACCTTGGGATCGCGAAGGAACAGAGCCTTAAGAATCAGCGAGTGAACATCCCCAATGAGTGGGTAATGCATCAGAAGGCCAAGGCAGGTCTGGTAGTTACTAGAGATCACTAAATAAAAGGGAAAAAAAAGCAATTGAGAAGCAATGCTGTTTCAGATATCTGCATTACTAAGAGGAACAAAATTAACAACTTAGATTCAAAGAAAGCAAACCAATAACTCACTGATTTGGACAAAAGGAAATGGGGAGAGGGGATTGTTACCAAATGGTCTTTGAAGCAGCACACTGTACTAATATACCAGCACTCATCGTCAGGGCAGTGTTGGAAGGAAGAGCCTCAGATATAGATATATGTGTGCGCTTGCAACACAAATAAACTCTTAGAAGCATGCACATTTATTGCCATTTATATGGCTGTATTTAAATGTCTCTAGTTTTGCTGTTTGGAAATTAGTAACAAAAATCTTATGAATGGGAAAGAACCAGCTTAAAATTCTCATAAAATATTATGTACCCTGATTACTATGCTTCACAACTTACATATGTTACATTTATTTTTCGTATATATAAATATTACATAGTTCAAAATTAAAGAGAATATGATTTTTTCCAATTATTTGTTTTCCTAAAGGTAACAAGAAATTTAGGAAAGATATTTATGCAGCATTTCTTGGAGGAAAAGTGTCAAAATCTTCATAGATAAGCCTAACTGTGTTCCTTAGGCCGTCATTTAATTTTTTTTCCCCAAATCAACCTAATTATGGCTGCAATTATTAAACACATCTTTTCAGGCAGGTCTATATAAACTACTTCATTTCTTGGCAATCCATGTGCCACTGCTGTCACAGTTGCGCCCATTAGCGACTCTTGTTTTGTAAGCCAGGCTGACGGCCTCGGCAGCATGATTGTGAACAAACTTTACAGTTGCAACTTCCTGTGGTTGTGACTGAATCCTTTTCATCATCAGAATGGTTAGCTGAAAAATATTCCATAGGAAAACAACTGTGACTCACTAGAAACAACGTAAGTCAAAAGATAATTTTTTTGTGATCAGAAATACCCTTGACTCTTAGGTTTTTCTTTCCTTCCTCTGCTGGGAACATTCCCCTTCCCATGAACATTATGGAGAAAGGTGACAGGACTGGGCAAAATGAATAATTATAATCTATGTAAGGAACCACTTTATCATCTTCATTTCCTTTGCTGATATGACAGCTTGTAATTTCATACATCTGCTTTCATTTGTGAAGTACTCACTTATCCTACCCTTTCTTTATTTGTTCAGACTCTTCCTTTCTTATTTGTTCATTTTATCATATTCACATTCAGTTGCCTTTGGTCTTTTTTACTCCAGAATTCAAAAACCTAGGGTACTGAGAATAGTATAACATTTTCATGTCCAGTTTTCTTTGTGATCTAACAAATAAATAAAACTTAGATAATCAATTCATTTTCTAACTCATAATGTTATTTTCCCAAATGCTATAATGGTTATATATTAGTAACTGACCCAGGAAGAATTCTTGTATATTTTGTAAGACAGGCAGGAGAGTTTAGTGGAAATGGCTCTGGGCTCGGGATTCAAAGATGTGGGCTTTCATCCTGGGATGCCATTTGAAAATGTTTCGTAAAGTTGCCTGGAGACTCAATGACATAATCTAAGTGACTGATTTATAGCAGCCACTCAAAACCTGTTGGGAGTAATCTCTCAGAGCTTAAGTTCAGTCATTTGGAAAACAACTTTACGATTTTAAAAAAATTTACCTGCCTACCTCATCATTCCAATAATCATTTGTTGAGTACCTAATCCATGACAGGCCCTATGTTAGGAGGCTAGGCGGAGATGAACAAAACACAGTCCTCACCCTGGAGAAAATGAAAGTACAGAGGGCAGACACGTAACAACAAGCAGCTGTTACCACTACTACTACCTCTAAGATGATAACGAATTGTTGAAGTCTTTCCGAGACCAGGCCAGGCCCCATACCAAGAACGTTACCGGCATATCTCATTTAACTTCTATGACAATCTTATCACAGGGTACAATTATTATTATCCCTGTTTTACAGATGTGAAAACTGATCCTTGGAGGGATTAAATCATTTGCCCAGATCACACAGTGATTTGGTGGTAGACCAAGTTTTGAAATTCAGAAGTCTAGTGGCAGGGTCAGGGCTTTGTTTTGAAAGGCCATTGTTTTGAAAATCAAGTGACATAATGGATGCAAATAATCACTGCAAATAGAAAAGTCAATTAATGTTAGTACTCTTAGGTAGTAGTTTTAAGTAGCTTGGAAGATCAGATTAACCCAGTGTGTAAAGCAGCTGGACATAGGTAGGCATTTATTTGGAGGGACCAGAGCGACAATCCTATGTTATTACAACTTGAAAAAACTTTTGAAACTATAGGAAGCTGTAAAATACATTTTACAAATACAAATAAAATACATTTTACAAAATAAGGGAAGCTAAATAACATATTAATATTCTACTTGCATAACAAACGAAGGAGCTAACGTTCTTTCTCTTATCCATCCATCGATCCATCCATCCACCCATCCACCAATCCATCCCTCCAGTCACTGAATATCATGTAGGTTTTCTGAGCATCTACAAAATCCCGTGCCAGGCAGTAGCACTAGGGTTATGATGGCGAATGAGTCTGAGCTGTGAAAGGTAGCAGAACATGGCACCCTGAAGTATGGCTACAGGGGTTCAGGACGCGCCACCCCCAAATATGCCCCTTTGGTACACTGACTATTTTGAGCTGGAGAGGTTTTCTCTGAACTCCCCTTATCTTTAACTCCCTAAGTGCTCCAAAAGGAACTCAACTGTCATAAATCCCTCCAGACAAACTTTGTCACAAAGATACCTTGCATCTATTCTTCTCAGGGTCCATTCATCTTTCCTAAAAATCATTTACTCTCCCCTAAGAGGCCTACATCCCCCCTTCCCTTTCTCTATTGAGGTGGTATTTAATCCTGAAATCTAAAGCCATCTCTCTGAGGGTCGCTCATTTTCCCCTGGGTATCTCCCGTATGTACATGAGGTATACATGGTAATCAACTTGCCTGTTTATCTCTCAATCATTTTGTGAAAGAATCTGAGGAAAACCTAATTGGGTAGAGGTAAGGTTTCACCTCTCTCTTGCCCCCTGCCTTCAGATAATGCCATCTTTAATTTCTTTTTTCTTTTTTTTTTTTTTTTGCAGTATGAGGTAAGGTTTCACCTCTCTCTTGCCCCCTGCCTTCAGATAATGCCATCTTTAATTTCTTTTTTCTTTTTTTTTTTTTTTTTGCGGTATGCGGGCCTCTCACCGCTGTGGCCTCTCCCACCGCGGAGCAGAGGCTCCAGACACACAGGCCCAGCGGCCATGGCCCACGGGCCCAGCCGCTCCGCGGCATGCGGGATCCTCCCGAACCGGGTCACGAACCCGTGTCCCCTGCATCGGCAGGCAGACTCTCAACCACTGCGCCACCAGGGAAGCCCGCCATCTCTAATTTCTTAATGAAAACTTGTACTTGTACTTCCACCTCTAATTTCTTAATGGAAACTTGCACTTTTCATTTGCAATTACATGTGCCAGTATTAAGTCCCTTTTGAATAACTGTGTCCAATTTAGCGTACTCGAAAGAGAATAATATGAACTATTTTTAAAATAAAATAGTAGGAATCTGATAGGATAAGAATTTAGTTATGATCTTTGCAGCAAATTTGTCTTGAACTTCAAAAACTAATCCACAACTCTGTTCCTTCTCCAGTGTTTATTCTATCAGAGCAGGGCAGTGACACAAGGAAAAAAAAGTGAAAGACTAAAAAAAGACTGAGTTTTGCTATCTACCTACATTTGAAATCAAGGATGTATATGCTTTATTGAGAAGATCATATGGTTTTTATTCTTCAATTTGTTAATGTGGTGTATCACACTGATTAATTTGAAGGTATTGAAAAATCCTTGCATCCCTGGGATAAATCCCTCTTGACCGTGGTGTTTGGTCTTTTTAATGTATTGTTGGATTTGGTTTGCTAGTATTTTGTTGAGGATTTTTGCGTCCATGTTCATCAGTGATATTGGCCTGTAGTTTTCTTTTTTTGTGGAATCTTTGTCTGGTTTTGGTATCAGGGTGATGGTGGCCTCATACAATGAGCTTGGAAGTGTTCCTTCCTCTGCAGTTTTTTGGAAGAGTTTCAGAAGGACAGGTGTTAACTCTTGCACACAAGGATGCACACAAGGATGTATATGCTTTAAAAACAAAGTACTAAAGCCACACTCTGAAGTGCTTATTTAGGGACGGTTAAGACACAGGTGAGCGGCATTTAGGAAAACCTATGGAATCTGAAATCAGACAATCTAGATTAGATCTAGCTCAGAAGGCTGGCTAGTCATTTACTGTGGGTGTGAATTTAGGCAAGTTGCTTATCTTCACTAAACCTTATTTCTCTCATTTATAAAAAGCGTTTACTCTATCTGTAGGGATTCTGTAAGAACGGCATGGATGTGAGGTCATGTGCTTCCCCATCTTGCTTGACTCTTGCTAAATAAATAGCACTCCCACCACCTGAAGCAGAGCTGACTTTGCTGCCTCTACCTTTAAATCAGCGGTCCCCAACCGTTCTGGCACTAGGGACCGGTTTTGTGGAAGACAATTTTTCCACGGATGGGGGGCGGGGGTGCAGAGGGATGGTTTGGGCGGTAATGCGAGCGATGGGGAGCGGCAGATGAAGCTTCGCTCACTCGCCTGCCGCTCACCTCCTGCTCCTAATAGGCCACGGACCTGTACCCAGGGGTTGGGGGGCCCTGCTTTAAAGGGCCTACAACTGTTCTGGTCTAAGGGAGTTGGTTTAAATAGTTTCTCCAAACCAATAACCATATGCTAACACATATATATGGAATCTTAAAAAAAATAAAAACGGTTCTGAGGAAGCTAGGGGCAGGACAGGAATAAAGACACAGACATAGTGAATGGACTTGAGGACACGGGGAGGGGGAAGGGTAAGCTGGGATGAAGTGAGAGAGTGGCATGGACATATATACACTACCAAATGTAAAATAGATAGCTAGTGGGAAGAAGCCGCATAGCACAGGGAGATCAGCTTGATGCTTTGTGACCACTTAGAGGGGTGGGATAGGGAGGGTGGGAGGGAGACACAAGAGGGAGATGTGGGGATATATGTATATGTATAGCTGATTCACTTTGCTATAAAGCAGAAACTAACACACCATTGTAAAGCAATTATACTCCAATAAAGATGTTAAAAAAAAATAAAAATAAAAATAAAATACGTTTCTCCAGTAGTAACAAACAAAAAAATAATGAGCTCAGTAATGATAACCAGAGACACGATTGTTTTGAGAAACTTTAAAGCAATGGGACCATCAGCTTATGTCTGAGTCAGAGTTAACTATACTTACAACTGGAACATTTTGAAGTGAAACATTAGTCAAATTATTTCATATTTAGATATACCTTCTCAAGGTAACAAGATGGACTGAGAACAACTACCATCTCTAACATGTTAAAAAAAAAAAGTCAGTAAGCATGTATAATGTGTGTACAATTTGCCATATACAACCACACCCCAGCACTGAAACTCAACCCTCCACCCACCTCCACGTCCCTCTTCAGTCTCTCCCAGGTGAAGTTGTATCAAAATTTTGGTTAGAACAATTTCTTGAGTTTTCATTTTTATAACCAGGCAAATGTTATCACAGCTGAACAACACAGTATTTCATGAGTACTCTTCCTTTCTTGTATAGCCTCGTTCCTTTCCTGGAATTTATAACTGCCTGCTTTTTCATTTGTTTTGCTGTGTATATTTTTAACAATAATTTAATCTTAAATGCTCCGCTAGTCATAAAAACCTCCCCTTAATACTTTTAAAAAATTTAGATGTTTTGTCAATTTCCTTTTTTTTTTTTTTTTTTTTTGAGGAAATTGCTCATGAGGCCTCTGGCCTGCTCTCTCACCCTGAGGATGTCCTTTACCTCTTACACATGTTGTATCCTTATTTCCTAGAGTACCTACCTGCTTCTTTCTTGCTTTTCTCCCTCATTTTGGTGGAGCCCATCTCTCCAAAAGCTTTATGCTCAGGACATGAATTTTTTGAAAACTTCTCTGTTTGAAAGATTTTATTTTGACATTAATTAATAGTCTGGTTAGGTACAGAATTCTAGGTTGGAAATACTTTTCCCTGAGATTGTTGGGAGCATTGTTCCAGAGTTTCCTGGCTTCCAGCTGAAAAGCCTCAAACGATTCCAATTCCTAATCCTTTCTGTGATCTGTTTTCTCTTCTCTTCCCCCTCATTGTTCTGTAGATTGATGATGAATACCTTGGTTTGCATCTGTTTTCATACATAACAGGCCCTTTCAGTTTAGAAACTCATGTTCCTTTGTTGAACTAGAAATTTCTCTTTGCTTCTTTGATGATTTTCTCCCTCCCGTTTTATTTTGTTTATTTTGTGTTTCTTATTCCTTCCTTCACCCATCCCTCCCTCCTTTTCTTCTTCTTTTTTTTTTGTTTTAATAAGAAATCATGATAGCTAGATGTTGGATTTCCTGGCCTGGTCCTCTAAT
The DNA here is from genome assembly GCF_002837175.3 of Physeter macrocephalus. Taxonomy (NCBI): domain Eukaryota; kingdom Metazoa; phylum Chordata; class Mammalia; order Artiodactyla; family Physeteridae; genus Physeter; species Physeter macrocephalus. Next base: position 39,969,023 of record NC_041214.2, read on the forward strand.
TTTCTTTCTTGCTTTCTCACGGTTTCATGTGCTTCTTTCCGGGACACTTTTTCAATTTTATATTCCAACCACCTATTTCCATGACACTTTATTTTTCAATTACACTTTTTCCTTTGAATAATGTATTTCCTAGCTCTCTGAGAAGTTTTCTCCTCCCTGCACAGTCTCTGTGGCCTCCAAGTTGCTTTCTTCCTGATTGCTTGTTTAGATCTCTGCTTTCATGTCAACGCTCTCCTCAATCGTGTGGTGGTTTGGGGCTACCTGCTCGTGTGGAGGAGTGGGGCAGTACAAAGGTATCTTGAAGACAGCTGTGTGTGCATAGCTGGGTGGGTTTGTGAATGCTGGGGTTGACATAGGTCACTCTTGGGCCACTCCAAGCCTTTTCTCTTGTGCTGACTATATTCCCTCAGAGAAGATTCTCCCAAACTATTCCCAGAGGGAGACAGTCTAGCTTTCACGTCCTGAGAAAGAAGACTGGCAGTTCAACAGTAGCTGAAATAGCCTGAGTCCCAGGTTCAAAGACCCTCCACTTTACTGTCCACAGAGGAAAAATCCTGAAGGTACAGTTGGAGATCTGGGTGTAACTGCTTCTTAAATAGACTTTCAACCGGTTCTCATTTTTTAGTCTTAACTCCTTCCCTCCCCCTACCAATTTCCAGAAGCACCCAGCACTGCCAATTTCTGCACTTTTAGGAATTCTATGGGCTATTTCTTGGCTTTCTCCATTATCAATTTTTACTTAGCTTTCTTGGATCTGGTAAGTCAGTCATCACTCACCCATCTGTTTTCCTGCTTCCAAAACTACCCTAATTGTCTCCTTCCTAATTCTCTGTGTCCTATGGGTTGATGCTATTTCAATGGGGTTTTAGGAGCAATGGAGGTAAATGCAGGACCTTAATATAACATCTCATATCTGATATCCTTAGCACTTTAATGACATTTCTACTGAGCACCTGGGCAGCTGGATTGAAGGGAAAGAAGAATCTAGGTGGGGAGGCAATTGGGTGGAGAAATGGGGAAATAAGTAGTCAGGAAGCAAAGATCACCATCTTCCTTTCTCTGTGCATCAGACAGAATGGCCCCAGTCACCCTGCAGGACTATTCACGTTCTCCTTTGGCAGGAACACATGGACATGGAAGCTTGAGTATTCCTGGGTAAAATTCCAGTGACGCATGTAATTTTGCTGGCTTTTGCCCATAAAAGGTATCCTAGAGTTCCTGAATCCATCTGTCATATTGCTTTCCAGGGCAACAGAAAACTGTGGAATGGGAGTAAGTGTGTGGAAGGGTAAGATTACAGTACAGGAGATAATCCCCTTCTTCCCCTTTATAGAAGGCCAGGGTGGGGTATCAACTATTAATTTTGAACATGGAATAGAATTTCAGCAGGAAAATAATTCTCTTCTCATATCTCTTTTTCTAGAGTTGTGTAAATAAAAATTCTTTTGAGGCAAAAAATAGACATTTAAAAGACAATATGACACAGTAGAAGGGGCAAAATCCAAAACACTGACACCACCAATGCTGGTGTCGACGTGGAGCAACAAGAATTTTCACGCACTGCTGGTGGGAATGCAAAGTAGTACAGCCATACTGAAAGGCAGTTGTGTGTGATTTTTCAGGCCTGACCATAGGCAATTAGAAAGGTATGATAGTTAATTTTATGTTTTCAACTCAACCGGCCTAAAGGATGCCCAGATAGCCGGTGAACGTGATTTCTGGGTGTGTCTGTGAGTGTGCGACTGGAAGAGATGAGCACTGGATTCAGTAGACTGAGTGAAGAGATCCACCCTTGTCAATAAGTGGGCATCGCCCAATCCACTGGGAGCCCAAATGGAACAAAAAGGCCAAGGAAGGGTGAATTCTCTCTCTTTGGGCTACGATGTCCTGGATATTGGAGTTCCTGGTTCTCAGGCCTTTGGATTCTGGGACTTATACCATCAGCCCCCTGGTTCTCAGGCCTTCAGACTTGGACTGAATTATGCCACTGGCTTTCCTGGTTCCCAACTTACAGACAACCGATTGTGGGGCTTCCAGGCCTCCAGAACTGTGTGAGCTGAATCCTATAAGAAGTCTCCTCTTCTCTTTCTCTCTCTCTATATTCTACTGGTTCCTTTTCTTTGAAGAAGCCTAATACCAAAGGCTTTCCCTGACAGGTCTCACAGGGGAGAACTGCCCTCCCCAGTCCGGACTCGGTGCACAGCCAGCACCTTGTACCCTCTGAAAGGAGCTGCAATCAAGGTCTCAGGCCAACTCATCAGGCATGATCGTCCACATACTTGTATTCCAAGCCCCAGTGTCTTCATTCTTAGATCTCTTTATCTGAGGCCTTGGGCAGTGGTCCTCGTCAGGCGGGGGCAGGAGGAGGAAACTGTGAAGATGCCTTCCCTCGTGTGACTTAAGGCCAACTCATCAGGCATGATCGTCCACATACTTGTATTCCAAGCCCCAGTGTCTTCATTCTTAGATCTCTTTATCTGAGGCCTTATCTGAGGCCTTGGGCAGTGGTCCTCGTCAGGCGGGGGCAGGAGGAGGAAACTGTGAAGATGCCTTCCCTCGTGTGACTTAGCAGCCAGTACTCTTCCGCTCCTCGCCTTTCCGCCTCACCTCCCGCCCTCTGACACTGCCACCATCTCAGGGTCCATAAGACTGCCAGACTTTTTTGCTCAGGGCTCCCTCAACAGTGAGAAGACCACACATCTGTGCTGATCACCTGGCCCTCAACCAGTGTGCCATTCCGTGGGTGAAATGGAACACAGGCTTTGGCGTTTTCTCCAGGTTTTGACCCCTGCTTATTATACCACCACAGTAAGTGACTAAAGGCTTAACTCTTCCACTTTTGACTTGTTGCGTTAATTGGCTACTCCGATACCTAGAAGCTCGGCTCTCTCTCGAGCCCAGCTCAGCTGAACTCCCGACGTTTACCATATGATCCAGCAGTCAGTCGTCTCCGTGGTATTTACCCAAATGAGATGAAAATTTATGTCCTGTACGCAAAAACCTGCACACTGATATTTACAGTGACCTTATTCATAGATGACAAAAATCAGAAGCAACCAAGGTGTCCTTCAGTAGGTGAGTGGATAAATAAACTGTGGTACATCCATACTATGGAATAGTATTCTGTGCTAAAAAGAAACGAGCTATCAAGACCTGAAAGACATGTAGAAAACTTAGATGCCATATTACTAAGTGAAAGAAGCTAATCTGAAAAGGCTACATACTATATGATTCAACCTTATTTCAATCTGGAAAAGGTAACACTATGTAGACAATAAAAAGGTCAGTGGTAGTCACGGGTTAGAGGGGAGAGAGGGGTGAACAGGTGGAGCACAGAGGATTTTTAGGGCAGGGAAATTACTCTGTATGATATACCGGGGGGGATACATGTCATTATACATTTGTCCAAGCCCACAGAATGTCTAACACCAAGAGTGAACTATAAAGTAAACCATGGACTTGGGTGATGATGCTGTGTCAGTGTAAGTTCATCGACTGTAACGAATGGACTGCCGTGGTGAGGGATGCTGATAGTACAGTGGGCAGTGCGTATGTGGGTGTGGAGGCAGGTGGAAAGTTCTCTGTACTTTCCACTCAATTTTCCTGTGAGCCAGAAATTCTCCAAAAAATAGCCTGTTTTACTTTAAAAATCTAAACATTAAAAAAAAAAAGACAACGTGCTACTCTGGTACATCAGCCTAAAAACATAAAGTAATATAAATGGTACATGTGTAACCCAAAGGGTATATTAATATCTACATCTGAGATGGTCATAAAAATAACTGACAATATTTAATGTCTGAGAGGAAAGAGAGCTGGCAGTCAGGAACTGTTTAAACATTCCTTCAAAAATAAGACCCCCAGTTTGTGCTTTGATATAAACTCTGTGGCACATCACTGTGTGATTTGGGAGAGTCTTTATTCCTAGTCCCTGAGGTTGGGTAAAGCTTTTCCAGACAAGACAAACACATTCAATTTATAGTTGAAATTAACTGCATTTTGACATCAATATAATGTTGAACATGCTCTTAACGAGAAAATAGAGAAACAGAAATTCTGGGGTAGGACAGATGGAAATACTGGCAGATAGACAGATAATGGCTGAGGAGTAAGGGGAGATCTAAAATGAAATAAAAAGGAGCAATGTTTTTTTCTTTTTTTTTTTTTTTTTTGTGGTATGCGGG
>NC_041214.2:39973396-39974777 GCF_002837175.3 Physeter macrocephalus
TCCCCTGCATCGGCAGGCAGATTCTCAACCACTGCGCCACCAGGGAAGCCCAGGAGCAATGTTTTAAACCACAAAGAGGACATAACTGCCATACCAGGCCGGGCTGAGAAATGACTAAGGAGACCCCTACAGAAAACCTAGGAAAATTACAGTGCAGTACCATGTTGATGCTGGATGAAAAAACAAGGCAGGAAGTGGACAGAAGTGCCAAAAAGAAACTCTTCAATTTACAAAGTGTTCAGACAGAAAGTCAATTAAAAGAGACAATAAACATTTGCGAGATGGTTAGGAAAATCTACTGCTAAATGGATTTGATTATAGTGTTTTAGCTATTAATACAATTTACAAGACAAATAAAAGGTATGTTACTTTGTAAATTAGAGAAAATGTTTTTCTTTGATACTAGTAAAAAACAAAATAAAAATTTAAATAAATAAAAGATAAGAAGCAAAAAATTGAAATACTTAATTTAAAAGTAGACAATGCTTTCTTTACAAAAGCCATGTTGAAAAGAGCTTCTGGCACCTGTCCTCTCAGCAATGACGGCACAAGAATCCATGCCCTCACCCCAGGTCTCTAGAGCACCCTTCTATCTGAGATCACCCCCAATACTAACAGAGCATGAGAGGAGCTTCAAATGCTTTAAGGGGCAGGGAAGAATTGTAACATCAGCCCTGGTCCTGAGGAGCTGACAGTCTAATTGAGAAAACGAGGCGCACACTCACAGGAAAGAACAATATAAGACAGAGTGTAATTAAGTGCTACGTTGAGTGGCATTGATTAAAATCTTATAGGACTGCTAAAAGCGAGAGGTCAATGAGGGCTAGACTAATCAGGGAAGGTTGGTGGGGGTGTGTGGGGGGAAGCTACTTTGCCTGAGGTGTGAAAACAGGAGCAAGATTTAGATAGGTAAGGCCAGGGGATGGAGGGGACTTACAGTGACTTGCAGTATGAAGTCAGTCATTAAAAAAAGTGTGAGAAGAGCAAGGCAATTTTAAACTATTATAGGAGTAATAATACGATTATATTTCTTTATCTCCTAACCTTTCTTTCTTTCTTTCTTTCTTTCTTTCTTTCTTTATTATTATTACTTTTGCGGTACGCGGGCCTCTCACTGTTGTGGCCTCTCCCGTTGCGGAGCACAGGCTCCAGACGCGCAGGCTCAGCGGCCATGGCTCACAGGCCTAGCCGCTCCACGGCATGTGGGATCTTCCCAGACTGGGGCACGAACCCGTGTCCCCTGCATCGGCAGGCGGACTCTCAACCACTGCGCCACCAGGGAAGCCCCTAACCCTTATTTTTGCATGTAATCTTTTTCTTTTTTTTTAAACATCTTTATTGGAGTATAATTGCTTTACAATGGTGTGTTAGTTTCTGCTTT
>NC_041214.2:39974979-39975197 GCF_002837175.3 Physeter macrocephalus
GCCACTCTCTCACTTTGTCCCAGCTTACCCTTCCCCCTCCCCATGTCCTCAAGTCCATTCTCTAGTAGGTCTGCATCTTTATTCCTGTCCAGTCCCTAGGTTCTTCATGACTATTTTCTGTTTTTTTTTTTTTAGATTCCATATATATGTGTTAGCATACGGTATTTGTTTTTCTCTTTCTGACTTACTTCACTCAGTATGACAGACTCTAGGTCCAG